>NW_028115274.1:0-1000 GCF_964273445.1 Streptopelia decaocto | reverse complement strand
ACCTTATCTCTGCAAGGTGTTCTTTTTGAGTATTAGTTCTTATTGTAATTAACTAGATGGGGAACATCTTGGCTAGCAAGTGATATTATAATTCTGTACTCTCTTGTGTCTCTGGAGTCATAAGATATATGCTTGAGAAGAGAGCAAGACTTAGGAAGGCCAAACAATTTTCTCATGAGAAATAAATATAGTAAAAACTGTTTCTAAGATGTTTCTTCTGATTTTTTTAAATTTTATTTCTACAACAGTTTTCTTCACCATCATTCAAGAAGACTATCCAAAGATGTTAAAATGTACTGCTCTCTTTTGAATATTATCTGTCAACAGCTATATTAGGAATACCTTAAGACAAACTGGTGTTTATCACAGAATCACACAGAAACACAGAATGTTAGTGATTGGAAGGGACCTTGAAAGATCATCTAGTCCAATCCCCCTGCCAGAGCAGGAACACCTACATGAGGTTACACAGGAAGGCATCCAGGCAGGTTTTGAATATCTTCAGAGAAGGAGATTCCACAGCCTCCCTGAGAAGCCTCTTCCAGCGTTCTGTCACCCTTACTGAGAAGAAGTTTCTTCTGAAACTTAAATGGAAACTCCTGTGTTCCAGTTTGTACCCATTGCCCCTTGTCTTATCATTGGTTGTCACAGAGAAAAGCCTGGCTTCATCCTCGTGACACTCACCCTCTACATAATATAAACATTAATAAGGTCACCCCTCAGTCTCTTCTTCTCCAAACTAAAGAGACCCAGCTCCCTCAGCCTTTCCTCATAAGGAAGATGCTCCACTCCCTTCATCATCTTTGTGGCTCCGCACTGGACTCTCTCCAGCAGTTCCCTGTCCTTCTTGAACTGAGGGGCCCAGAACTGGACACAATATTCCAGATGCAGTCTCACCAGGGCAGAGTAGAGCGGAAGGAGAACCTCTCTGGACCTACTAACCGCACCCCTTCTAATACACTCCAGGATGCTCTTGGCCTTCTTGGCCACAAGGGCACAG
>NW_028115275.1:0-27623 GCF_964273445.1 Streptopelia decaocto | reverse complement strand
CGAAAGATTAAGTAAGAGTAAGGCCACATTTATTAATGTAGTTAAATATTCATTTGTGGTAAGTGTATTATGTGCATTGCACAAATACTGAAAAGATGAGCAAAATACATTAAAAAAACACATTATGTTGCAATCTTGGGGCAATTGTAGAAAATATTTCATCCTATTTTATCTTCGTTTGAGCCTTCTCATCTAAGGTATGAGATTCAGCCACACTTGTAGATTGTTTTCAAGATGACCTACCAAGAAATGACCCTGTACTATCATGGTCTGTCCTTGACATAGGCAAGTCAAGACCATTATCCTTGACTTTCCCTAATCTGAAGGAACTTAAGTAGAAATGTGTTTCTACTTGGTATATTTTTATCAGATCCAGTACAGGAATTTTACCTATTTGTCCTAAATAATCCTATCTGTAACCCTGCCTGGAGTGTTTTGTTTTGTTTTGTTTCTTTTTCCCCAAGAATGAAGACAGCTTAGTGTGATGAGGAGTTGGCATGACAGAAACTGAATGTTAGCACCAATAATTGCCATTGAAAGTTGTTACTTAATGACAGCTTTCCACTTTCAAGGAGGACAAATCAACACTATGACCAGCTGTTCCACTCTGAAACTTGGCCCTCAGATTTCCACTTATATTTGAATACCTGAGCATGTGCCCTGAAAGCCAATCTCAGTTTTACCAAAGAAGACAGAGATATTAAAAAAAAAAAAAAAAAAAAAAAAAATGCAAACCTGTCAGCAAAGAGGAAAATAGGTAGAGATTTTGAACTTGATTGAAAAACATTCTTTTCTTGGTAAAAATGTGATATATTCTTAAAATTTTATTCACATAGAACTAACAGTAGGATAGTGTGTTTATGGAATACCTCTCTACATTCTTACTTTCAATCTTACTCAAAAGAAAACAGTTTCTGTACATTTCATTGTAGCCAATTTTCAATTTCTTGAATATTAGGACTGGTGTCATTAACTTCCACTCTTTTTTTCAGTTTGCAACACTACAATCAAAGCACACAGGTATTTTCGTTGAAGTGTAGAATTACCACATCTACCCTTTGCTTATTTTCATAGTATGCTTCTGAAAAGGAGGTAGTATATAGGCCAAAAGGTATTCTTTCTTTCCTTCTATGACGTTTACAGTACCCATCATTGTGAGTTACTGAGAGTATCTTTGAATAAATATCCATATGTTAGGTGTTCATTAAGTATATTGACACTAGAATTCTCAGACAGAAATATGTGTTCAGTTTTTATATATTCCCATTTGGGAGAGGAATATACATAACCAATTCAAATAAATAGAAGAGGGAAAATTACATGTATATATACATTATTTTGATTGTGTAATTTTATTAGTAATATATAAATTTTTATTTGTCTATCTAAACACATACATTGGTAATAATAATTTTGAATAAAGCTCAAGAGGAGGAAAAAAGGATTTTCATAACTTTCCACAGTAACTGTGCTCCTAAGTTGTTTTGACCCAGGTTTTTATGAGCATTTATGTAGGTAAACCTGCACTGAATTGAATAGCTTTCATTTTAGTTGAAGTTTGATGTTTTGGATACTTTTGAAAACACCCAAGAAAGATCTCCTCCACTTATAATATTCACTTGAATTGACAGTAAATGTCATATATTTGCATCCCCTGCTCTTTGCCCACTTTGAAGCTGGCTCTATTAGTAATGCTACACACATAAAAAATCAGGGAGTTGTGCCCTTTATATATGTATAACTTTAAATACATAGATTTGACGTGGATACCTCACTAAACATACAGATGCTTTGATGGAAGAAAGGAATATGTTTGTTAGTAGACTTTCTGTACCCTTTCATAGCCTTTTTTGACAGGCTGACTTATTCTCAATCAGAAGTGAGGTCATCTGTTTTAATTCTACTCAGTTTTCAGTTATTTTGATTGGGAGGCCTTTACTGAACCTGAAAATGTTGAGTACTTCATGATTTTGCATTGAATAGACAATCTGATATTCCAGTAACAACATGGACAACCAGTGAAGAGGAGTGAGAAGGAAAAATATGGAGTTTGATGCACTCACATTTTTCTGCCCCTTATGACTGTTAATTTTAACTGGCTAATTAAAATAAAATCTGTAGATTTCTGAAGTGGAAAGTAACTGGAAGTGGGTGTCTAATTTATTTAGGCTGCTTGTAGAAGTGCCCCTTAATTTTTCCTTCTCTGGTCAGAATGGATAGATAAAAATTCAGGATCACCAAGCTTGGTATTTTTTCCATTTATAAATAACCTTTCATGTCTTTTGAATTTTAACTTTATTAGGGCAGTTTATACTTGTTTCCTCCTTTTTCTTACTAATGGATGCAGATCTTCTTTGTGTGGAAAAAAAAAAAAAAAGATAAATGGCTCTGGCCAAGAGCATTGGACTCTGGTCCTTAGCAGATTTTGGTCTCTTGCCCTGGACTGGAAATTGATTATCCAAGCAGTGTGGAAAACATGCTCAATTAATATAGTGCATAAAGTTTCACTGCAGCAATAAGATCCACTTCAAATTCGCTAATCTACTTTGGAAAAATTGTGTTGCAAGAGAAGTAATTTCTGACATTATTTTTTACTAACATATTTGGCTTTTGTATTAAGATACAATAGGAACTTAAAATCTTCTGAAAAATGTCAGAAATTAAAGACAATTTCCCTGACATGGAAGCTGTGAGGATGGAAAAAAAAAGATGTAAGTAAAAAACTCACACCAGAAAATTCTGTTAATTCATTGCTTAAGAAATGTCTATTGCAATGGGAAATCTGGACATTAAAAAACAAACAAACAAACCACAAAACAAACAAGCAAAAAAGCCTGCCTGTCAGTATTTGGGTTAATAGCTTCATGTGGCTCAGAAAGCTGATACTCTTTATAGACAGTACCTCTTTCGGGTGGCACTTTTTCCCAAATTTGTGTCTGCAATCAGGCTTGTGTTATCAGTCTGATAACGAGGATTGCTGTTCACATTAACTAGCACTGTCATCTCCAGGTTGCCTCCTCTGCTGAAAATCTTTGTTGGCTCTGGTGGGAGTGTTGGAAGGACAGGCTCCTGCCTTGCCATTTAGACATTTATGTTATGCTGAAGCTAGACATAACCAGCTTCCTTACAGCTCAATTTGGTGCTTTCTTTTGCATGTCTGTTTCTTAAATATATGACTCTATTTTTATCAATATTAACAGTTCTTCCTTAACTTCAACGAAGCAAAATTATTATACTTGAGATATTGTGGAAATATCAACTACATAAATGACAGGATTGGAAGTTTAGAAGTTTAGTTACATTAATTATCTGCAATCCTTTGTGTATTTTTTTTTCCTTTTTAACTTCTAATAAAGAAGAACATTAAGAAAACCAGACTGCTCTGCCTTGTGTGTAAACTCGGAATAATACTAGTAATATTTTAGTTGGGTATTTCATTGCAGCAAAGACCTTCTAAAGCAATTAATACATGCTTTAAGGTCTTTATCACTGTATCTATTCTATTGCACTTTTACACTGAGAAACAAAATTGATTCTGGACTTAATCCAGACTAATTTTCCAGTAAGTGGCAAACAGTATGTGTCTTTGAGCTCCAGTGGGAAGTATCTGAATAGGAAGCAATGCAAGTCATCACTAATACAAACATTGCCAATGCTTTTCATATGTTTGCAGAGATAAGATATCGTTGGTCTTCCTTCTGTTTTACGGACTATTGTTAGATTTTGAGTAAGAAGATGTTATTTTTTTAGCATTTTTTTCTTTTTCCTCTTCTGAAAAACTTGGAGGAAGCTAAAAATCTCTGCAGATATTCTTGTATTTATAAGCTTCAACTTCACTGAACAGTACAAACAACCTCCTATCAGCGCTAATGCCTATCAGTGCTGTAGCTAGTGCATTACTCCCCCATTCAATGGTTTGTTTCTAAAAAGCACACTGAAATGTGGTTTTTTAAAAAAATAATCCATTCATAAAATGCTTGAATTATTCAAAAATAATACAATGGGGAGCAGGGAGAAGTTGATTTTCTAGTAATATACCTATTTAAACAACAATTTACATGTTAGTTAAGACAAAAAATAGTGACAATATAGTGATAGTTTGTGACAGTTTGTCAATCTCTGTACAAGGATATCTTCCTACACAAAATAATAAAGAACAAATATAGTAGACTATAATAACTGTCTTATGATATGTCACTGTATTTACAGTTAAACAGCTTTATAAAGTGCACAAGATTTTTCTGACTTTGGTGTTTAATTTTTATTAAAATAAAATGGGGAGTTAAGCACCTATGTGTGTGTAGTTTGGATAATTATGGCAGTGTTATACACTTCTTAGTACATTGCATAAATATTAAGTTTCTTAACTTTCAAAGTCATTTCTCCCGTGCTCAAATTTAAGTGCGTACAGTAATCTTGGTATTTCTCAGCCCCATGTAAGCTATGTGCTTTTCAAATGCTCTGAGTACTCTTTGGGTTAGTTCAAGGAAGATGTAGGTATAATACACTTTGAGGAATAGCTATGTCTCATTGTTGTCCCTTGTAATCCATTACTGTTCCAAACAGGTTAAGCTACCATAAAAGCTATGACTATTTCTTTTTTTTTTTTTTTTTTTTTGAGAGTAGCAACAGTATGAATTGTTCTCAAGAAGCAGTATGCCTCACCTGGCCTTCTTTTGGTATGCATGTTCGAGGTTCTAACTTCATTCGTCCACATTGTAATAATGGAATCCCGGGTACCCGGTATTTTCCAAGTTAAATGTTTGCTGACTCCTTTTTATAAAGAAAGGAAGAAATTGTTGGTGTTTTCACCAGTGTTACATCCTCTGAAAATAAAACATGTTTAACTTGTTTATTATGTGAGGGTATCATACTTGATCTGTTTTGTTACTTTGATACCAAAATTTGGGGTGCTAAATCTGTTCTGAAGGGGATTGGGAGTAGCTGTGGTGTTAAAAAAATCATTTCTTTATTTAGTCAGTAATACCTAGGTAAGTTTGAAAATTTACTATATAAAAATCATGTATAAGCATGAGATGCCTTTAAAACCCTAATCTCCTTCACTAATATTTAAAACTCATATTTTATAATTTTGTAATGTTTTTAAATACATGCATCTCAACTACTGTGAAAAGTGTTCTGAGGTAGACCGTTTGCATTGCGATAGAGTTAGGTTGCACATGCACATCATCTTCTGTCTGTAGATGTGGTGGACAAAAGTCTGCCATCCTTGAGCTCAACCTGCATTCTTACTGTCACATCTTCTTGAAGACTGTTGCATTATGGGTTTTGCTGGGTAATCTGTTGCTATGATCACTTTCTAATCTATTAAAAAAAGAAAAAAAAAAAAAGGCAGGTTAGTAAATAACAATTTTGAGAATTTTTAAATTATCCTGATATCTTTTTTGTCCAGAATGGAGCAATCACTTGAAAATACTTGAAAGGACAGTAATTTTTGAAAAGCAGACAGTTGTAAATGAGAAATGGATGGGGATGATAGATATTTATCCAATACCGGCTCAGCTGGAAGTCAGCATGTGTCTCCCAGGTTATACAGAATATCTAAATAAGTTGGTCTGTTACTAAGGTTCTTGATTTCTCTGAGAATTTTAGAAAGTTATGAATGTAGTTAGCAAAGACAGATGATCAGAGTGGGCTCTGAACTTCCATCAAATCAAAGGTGTGGAAGGTATCTGGAACTTGTATCCCAAATAGACACAAAAGAAAACTTGTGGGGAACAGCTCCACTCAGGAATGGATGAATAATGATTTCACAGAGGGTAATAGGAGAAAACCAGGTGCTTAAGTGAAATTTAAAAGAGGATTCACAACCAAAGCAAGCTCCTTCTCAGAATACAGAAATTCTATGTTAAAGGTGAGAGGTGGCAAAAATAGAAATAGACATTGTAAACTAAAGCTAGAACTCAAAAGTATGGTAAAAAAGAGCAAGAGTGGCAATCCAGATAGGACTCGAAACTAAAGGAGTGTTCCTTAGATGTCAGTATAAATTATGATGCTGAACACAGGGACAAATGTACAGTGATGAATGAAAAGGATAAAATTGCAATGTGGAAAAACTGTGGAAGCAAAACTCAGATAATAAAAATTTCTGAAATCAGGCTAAATTTCATAAACATCATAAATCATTTTAGAAGAACTCTGGTATGTGAAATCTAATTTACAAACCTTTTAGATCAGGTATACCCAAAAAGGAAATGATGTATGTTGTATTCCTGTTTAAGGAAGAGCTGGGATACATAAGTGGAAGCAATCAAAACAAAGCAGGAGAAGAAATGTCAAAGGAATATAGCTGATATATTTAATAACTTTCCCAAAGCTATTAAATACAGGCACCTCTTATGCATGAGGGAGTTCCTGATTCACAAATGTTGAGAGATTAGGGTATCAACCTGTGGCCTAATTTTATGCTCTTTTCCAGACAGTTCCTTTTCATGGCTGTCAACAAGATGGTCATGAGCTAAATAGGTTTTTGGTCAGACTCTCTACAAGTGTCCTTTCATTCTTTTGGAAAACAAAAACAAGTCTTTATTAAAGATTAATTGAAACATATTAATCACCTATTTTGCCCTGGTAAAATAGTAGATTTCCTAGTTTCAGGATATAATTAACCTGGATTTTGTAGCTCTTCTAATATTGCAAAATACATGGGGGCATTAAAGAAAATGTAAGGGGGAAATTGTCATAGTCAAGATTGAGATTATCTCATGCAGGAGCATCTCATGTACAGATTGAAGACTTCATCAAAGATGGGTCTGAAAGTCAATTTTATTTAATATGTCCACTGGCAAGCTTGGCATATATATAGGAGACGGCCAGTGAAATTTGATGACAGTAAGGTAAGAAACTTTATTGCTATAGGGGAAGATTGGATTATTCTACAAGTATTCTGACCCTGAGAGCTGGAGTCACAGTTCTGGTATGAAATGCAATAATGCAGAAAGCAAGGCTACTCACTTGAGAACTAGCAAGAATTTATGCTCTGAATTGGGAGTTCATCAGTTGGAAATGACAGAGGTTAAACATTTGGGTGAATCCATCAATCACTAACATCTGCAGAAGGCAGCTTCAGTTTTCAGAGGCCCTCAATCCAGGGGAAAGAATTCCACTAGAAACAAGGAAACATTAGTGTTGTCGTGCAAGACGTTAGTAAGGCATTGCCTGGAAATACAATGTTCAGTTCTTGTCAACCGTGCTCAAGAGATATGAGCACAAAATGAAGCAGGCATAGAATAAAGGTCCAGAAATATTCAGGGAAATGGAGAAGCTACTTCATGTGAGGAAAGAAAAAAAATGAAATTCTTTATTGTCACAGAAGGTGAATTGGAGAGGATATGATCACCCTCTCTGTACAAATATTGAGTTGAAATAAATGTGAGGAGAGAGATCAGTTAACAAAAGAAAAATGTAAACTAAAAGCGATTTTTTATATAAAGGAATCAGTAATGCTACATTCTAGGTCTATTTTCTAACAATAAAAACCTAGGTAGTGTAAGTTAGAATTTAGTCTCTGATTAAGAAAGTTTTAGGACTTGGTTACCTGCCATGTCAAGAGCTTTGAGTTAGTGGCTCAAGAAGTCTGATTGACAGGTGTGTTTCTATGTCAGCAGATGTGTTGTGGCTGGAGTAGACAAACATTTGAAATGAGATAAGAATGGGACAATATTAACTCTCTGGAAACCTCAAATCATTTCACAACACCTGACTAAAGCTTTTCTGTTAATAACTGCCATTACTTGACATAAATTGCTTAAAATGAGCTGTTGCTTCCAATTTTATTGAAAACATAGATAACCTCTTACTAAGTCTCAGGAAGAAGATGGACAGAAAATAAATAAGTGGACATTCTCTGCTGATTTGCAGTGAGAGAAGGCTAGCAAGTGAACAGCTAAATTGCACCTGCAACGTATTTTTATGTTCACACTTTAATACTACAGTTACAAGGGAAGATTGTGTAGCCCTGCTCCCACATCCATTGTAAAATGACACAGACATGTCCTGAGAGCTCATCAAATATTTTCACAAGATCTGCAAATTCACAGAATACCTGTAGATAAATCATGAGCAGAAAAAATATGCATAAAGTTATTAAATATATTATTTCCCAGAAATAGGTTCTGCTCATATAAACACAGTGCAATGAGGTATATTTTAACTGAGGAATAGCTACTGTATACTACCAGTGACTTCCATACTATATTCTCTTTATCTTGAACTCTCAAGGCTACACAATTAAAAAGGGGCTGAAATGCAACATAAATGCCTACAGCATTTTAATAAGCTATAAATCTGTTTTGTTGTATGAATCAGATCTTTAAGCAAGGGCTTTTAATTATTGTTTGTTTCAAGTAACTAAGAAGAATGACAGTATTGCTACCTATTGATGAGGTTTCCACAGTAATTCAGTACAGCATCATTAGTGAACAGATTTAAGTTCAGAAGTGTTCTGTATTGTCTCACTTGTTTGTTATTAAGGTTAGCAGTAAATGTAAGACAGAAAGCAAGTTTGTGACTCAAGAAAGTTAATATATAACTACAAACAGAGCCTTAGAATAAGTCTCTCACTGATATTGATTGAAACCCTTTATTTATCTAAAGTATAGGTGCAAGTTTCTTCATGGTGGTCACAAGAGCTGTATATTTATTTGTAGAAGTAATATTCTCTGGAACAGTACTGCCTTTGAAACTTTCCTGTACCATTGCACAGGCAATCCAGCACTACCTTAAAGCGTTACAGTAGCTAATCCTTTCAGCAAAGTGCTAAAAAGTCGGATGAATGGTTGCTACATATTCCATAATTGTCAAGATTCTTAATTTTCTGTTGAAAACAGGAAAAGAAGACCTATGTAAGACCCAATTACTTTGAGCCCACAAGACTCAAGAAAGATTATCTTAATTTTTAAACCGACTTAGATATCTAAGTTCATTTAAAAATGATAGACAAATGACATTTCTATAGATGGGGGTGGGAGGAAGGACATTTTTTCCATATAAATTAAGGATACTTCTAGGACAAAAGCATTCCAGGCTTCATTTCCAGTCCCATACTTAGTAGTATTTCTGGGGTTTCATTACTGAATCGTTAATATATAAGACATCTGAAGACGAGGAAGTTAAGGTCTGCCCCTATTTCATCTAAACCATCCAGACACTAACGTACAGACCTACTGTACTCTTATTTTGGGGTCTTTGTAAGCATTTAAATGTTATAGCTGAAATTAATAGCAGAGGCAAATTTCAGTATAATCACTGGTGGAGTACAAGATGCCTCTGCTCATAACTTGGAAATCTGGGCAAAGTAAAGTGTCTTTGGTCACTTAAATACATGTAAAAATCTGACATAGAAAAGCCTGAGCTGCTTGTAAGCCATCAGAGGTGACATTCCAAAGACATTTTAGCATATTTGAGAATGTTAACTCCTAGTCTTTAAATGTTGATAAGGTCAGAGCCTCTAGGATTCTCAACTTTGCTCCTGTTGATAAGTTTGAATGAAAGTTAGCAATGCAAACTATGAAGACTCTAGATATAGGAAGGTAGATCAGCCTCTCTTTGATCTCTCTGAAACTACTGACAAAAGATCTTATTTTTTTTCTATTGAAATCAATGCAATTTTTTGGCATTGATTGCAGTGGGAACATCACTGAGCCCAAAGGTGCTAATTAGTGCTTATTGGGATAATGATTTTGATGTGGACACAAAAGCTGCTCGTCTACGTTTTGCAATGTAAATGAATCCAAAAAGCAAGGAGAGTGCAATAGGAATAAACCTCAGATAATGCGACTCAGAATAAGACTTTCAGCTGTGAATAATTATTTTACTTTTTTTTTCTTATGATTTGTGAAAACTATTCTGAACTTCAGCTGTGCTAGAAAAGGGTCACTGTATATGTGTCCTTTCTACACACAGCTTCACTATTTTCTCTCCTGAGATAGGATGACAAAAAGCATTATGACATATGAATTTAACAGTTCATTCTAACACATTTGGGCTTCCTTAAGGACATCAGGAAACCCTAGAATCTGTAGTATCAAGTCCCAAACATCAACTAAAACTCAATTTTTAAAAACAGGCTACAGAAACTGCGGTGATACTGAAATATCTTTTATTTTGATTTTACTGTCAGTGCCTTTCAGTGCCTAGCGAGATTTGTGTGTGTTGTGTTCAACTTGCAATCTCACTTCAGCTGTTTCAAGAAAGCCTATTCTGCTCCTCCATGTCTTCTAGCCCTTTTCACGACCAGGGTGCCACTCACACAAATAAATAAAATCAAAAGGGAGGAGGGAATAGAAGCTTATGTATCCATGTGATTTCATACAGTGATTAATACTGCCATGACATAGGGTATTGTATAGGTCTCTGATAAAACACTGGGATGCAAATAGTTCTTCTCTTAAACCCATATAACACAGAAAGCATCTTGATGACATCTTGAAGCAGCACAGAGTCCATATTTGACATGGTAGCAGGATAATGGCATACCAGGTGCGGGCTGGTTTTCTCTTAAAATCCCATTATGGATAAAATGTGAAGAGGGTAATTGCAGAGTAATGGAGAAACAGAAAGCCATCAGTAATTACGTGGTGAGCATTTTTAGCTGAGTAGTGCTGAAGGTACCCATAGAAAACTTTTGAGATGAAGTAAGAGAGTCTATATCAATTGCTATCAGTGTCCAGGGACCAGGTCAGATGTGGAGAACATGGGGCAGCCCCATTGAGACAGTGGCTTTCAATATGCCTAGAGGGAGCTGAAATTGATATATCTTTTACCTCCATTGGCACCATGGGAAAACTTGGGTATTCTTTTATTTGGAGTCAGCTTTCACAGTTGTCGTTTTAACAGTAGGACCTCATGCTCTTTAAATGATATGCAGGACTGCATTCAAGCCTGTTATACCTTTTTAACCCCACTAAATTCAAGCAGCGACTCTGGACAAAGTCTATACCAATCTGGCATTATCAAATACAATCTCAGTGAGAGTTCTATTTCTAAATGGATTTTTTAGTTAGTAAAGTGAAATAAATGTCCAGTACATTTCTCAGAAAGCCATTCCCTTTAAAGAGTAACATGAACATTTATGGCAGATTAAACAAACAACACTAGCAATAAAAACAGTAGGTAGTGTCACAGAGATGCCAACGAAGATACCACCCTCTATTTTGTCTTAATATTTTTAAAACAATAAATATATGTCAGTCAATGTGTCTTAATGTCCTGTTGTGTTACCTCAATTACTTTGGTATTGTGTCTCTGCTACTATTACTACTGTTGTGCCCCCAGGCAATTGCTTATATAAAATATAACTGAACTGAATACAACAGAGTTGGTCCAGAGTAAACAAGTCTCCACCTATTTTAGAAATATTTGAAGCTGTAATGTTAGTTGGGCCTCCAGCTTGTTGTTGTTGTTGTTGTTGTTGTTTTGTTTTGTTTGTTTGTTTGTTTTACATTACAGTGATGAGACCTGTTCTTGGAAGCCTTAGTTAACATAACATTGAGATACTTTTTTGCTGTCTGTGTTAGGAATGACATTATTTTTAGTGTAATTATATTATTTGAAAGTATTTGTCTCAAAGGTAAGAAAAAGGCCATAATTTAGTTCCTACTATTTAGTCCTTTTATTATTTCAGTGACCAGTACTAAAATCCATGATGGAGCAGGTTCTAGGCCAGCAGGTACTATCAGGAAAACTGTCCTGTGATGCTTAATTTCTTGTTCAGAATCACTTAGCTTTCTCTAATGCTGCATTGTGGCTTTTCCTTTCTTAGTGGCTTGTTCTACCACTGAAGACCAAAGGATTAAGAAATGCAGCTCCTACTAGTATTATTGAAAGCTATATGTTTAAATCTTCAAAGAAATCAATGCAAGAAAGAAACTATCTAATCAAAACTAATCTATGTTCCTAGAATACCAGCACTCCAATTATTAATTAAGTTTTGAGGCTCAGGAACAACATGCCACTCCTCAAGTAAAACAGCCACTTTAATAATGGAGGAGCCCAGGTTGCAGTATTCTTATTGATGACAATGGAATGTAGGGCCCAGACTTGTGGAAAATGCTTAAAGCCTTCCAGTAGAAGTCCCTAATTTAAGGGACTAATAGGTCTGATAAGGAAAGAGTCATGGCTTCATTTATTTGTTAAGAGTTATATCCAGACTCTTTTCCAAAATTTGAATAATAATTATAATATTAGGAAAAAAAAAATGAGTACTTTCCTGGTGCGAGAAGAAGAAAGTATAAAGAGTCAGATAGATGACAGATAGAGCTTGGTAAATAATATTGCAGACACAGTAACAAAAGGAAGCCCTGTGAGTCCTGGAAAGCAAGACACTCTGGCTCAACAGAAAATTCTAAGGCTATTGTCATAACAGGGTGCTGAAGGACACAGTGCCTATGAGGTGCTGTGCATCAAAAAAGCTCTCTTGTTCTCTAATGTTGGTCAACCACATGTGAAAAACATGTGAGATTAAGCCAAATTGCTTGATCCAGCTATGGTTCTTGCAGAATTCTGCAAGAATGGCATACCTCATTCACCCCCTTCTACTCCTGCACCCCACTGCCTGCTGCAGAGGGTACAAAAGGGCACACATGCTCTCCAGGCAACAAAATCCTACCTCAAAACAGAATACTCATGTCTTATGACCATTGTTCACATGAAGAGCTCTAATTAATTCAGCTAAGCTACCTATGTGAGTAATTGTTTGTGAGTTGTCAGTGAAGCTAAACAATTTAGGCTTTAATTCACCACACTTCTAATCAATAGCCACTAGCATAGCTGGATCATTTGGCTAATTAAACAAGTTACTTTTGACGACATTAACAGGCTGTATGGAAAAAAATGCAATGTGTTAGGTCTGGAATACTGCAGACAATTTGTCAGGAATTTTGGTTTGCTTTCAGTCTACTTAGAAAATTTTTATATGAAAATCTTATCTAGCCTGTCTTCCTTCCTTCCTTCCTTCCTTCCTTCCTTCCTTCCTTCCTTCCTTCCTTCCTTCCTTCCTTCCTTCCTTCCTTCCTTCCTTCCCTTCCCTCCCTCCCTCCCTTCCTTCCTTCCTTCCTTCCTTCCTTCCTTCCTTCCTTCCTTCCTTCCTTCCTTCCTTCCTTCCTTCCTTCCTTCCTTCCTTCCTTCCTTCCTTCCTTCCTCCTTCCCTCCCTTCCTCCCTTCCTCCCTTCCTCCCTTCCTCCCTTCCTCCCTTCCTCCCTTCCTCCCTTCCTCCCTTCCTCCCTTCCTCCCTTCCTCCCTTCCTTCCTCCCTTCCTCCCTTCCTTCCTTTCTCCCTCCCTTCCTCCCTCCCTTCCTCCCTCCCTCCCTTCCTCCCTTCCTCCCTCCCTTCCTCCCTTCCTCCCTCCCTTCCTCCCTTCCTCCCTCCCTTCCTCCCTTCCTTCCTCCCTCCCTTCCTTCCTTCCTTCCTTCCTTCCTTCCTTCCTTCCTTCCTCCCTCCCTCCCTCCCTCCCTTCCTCCCTTCCTCCCTCCCTTCCTCCCTTCCTCCCTTCCTCCCTTCCTTCCTCCCTTCCTTCCTTCCTTCCTTCCTTCCTTCCTCCCTTCCTCCCTTCCTCCCTTCCTCCCTTCCTCCCTTCCTCCCTTCCTCCCTTCCTCCCTCCCTTCCTCCCTTCCTCCCTTCCTCCCTTCCTCCCTTCCTTCCTCCCTTCCTTCCTCCCTTCCTTCCTTCCTTCCTTCCTTCCTTCCTTCCTTCCTTCCTTCCTTCCTTCCTTCCTTCCTTCCTTCCTCCCTTCCTCCCTTCCTCCCTTCCTCCCTTCCTCCCTTCCTCCCTTCCTCCCTTCCTCCCTTCCTCCCTTCCTCCCTCCCTTCCTCCCTTCCTTCCTTCCTTCCTTCCTTCCTTCCTTCCTTCCTTCCTTCCTCCCTTCCTCCCTTCCTCCCTTCCTCCCTTCCTCCCTCCCTTCCTCTCTTCCTCCCTCCCTTCCTCCCTTCCTCCCTTCCTTCCTTCCTTCCTTCCTTCCTTCCTTCCTTCCTTCCTTCCTTCCTTCCTTCCTTCCTTCCTTCCTTCCTTCCTTCCTTCCTTCCTTCCTTCCTTCCTTCCTTCCTTCCTTCCTTCCTTCCTTCCTTCCTTCCTTCCTTCCTTCCTTCCTTTTTCTTTTGGAATTCACAGCTGGTAGATGTAGAAACTGAGGAACTGTTTACAAGGAGGAAATACCGGAATGTCTAGGTATTATTTTCTTCAGAAAGTCTAAGTGTTCTGATGGTTTTGGTTGAGTGGCATTTTAGACTTATGTTTTTGTATTTCTTATTTTCTGTGTTAAGTTGTGCTTTTACTAAGAACTGAGCTCCCTTAAAGTAAATGGATCTTTTGTATTTTAAAGGCATGTTTTAGCAACACATTAGACACTGGCTGAGTATTCGATGTTGTTAATTGGATTCTGTCAGAAAAGCAAGAGAAAAAACATCTGCTGAATTTACTTCATAACCCGTTCACAATTTCATAATCTGACATGACCATTTAGTGAAGTGCTCTTGCTATCTATAAATTAATGTAATGTGAACCTGATATAACAGAGGTACTGCCATGCCTGAGGGTAATAGAACAATCTTTTCACACCTTTCTATTTTTTTTAGCTTTATTATTTGCATTTATTTTGAAGAAAATTATTTCACCAGTCTCAAGGCAGTATGAGGATACATGGTTTCTTTCTTACCAATAAGTAATCACAAATTTGTTTAAATAATATTTTACATTGTTATACTGACAAATTGTATTTTTGACTAATTTTACTGTGTCTTCTACTTAATAAAGGTGAGTTCAGCCTATTTTTTCATAAAGAACTTCACTGAGATGATTAAAATTAACCTTAAATAAGGTGTCTGTCTATGAAGTAGAAAAGATAACTTCTAAATAAAATTGTGACATTGACAAGATAGTACCTCAAAAAGGTGATAAAATTTAGAATTTGTACTAAGATAGGCATTTAAAATAGATCAAGTAAATTACTTTCTATCACTACATTTTCTCTCTCTTGTTTAAAAAGGGGGAGTTCAAGTTACCTGAAACAGGTTCAAGAACATAAATTTAAGACACCTGGGCTGTGCTAGATGAAACCTAATTAGAAGTTTGATGTATTTCTTTTCTAGATGGTATAGTTAAAACCCTTCTGTGTCCTTGTCTTGGTTTCTGTAACAGAACTGGTTTGAATTCTAAATTGCTTAGGGACTGAGTTTCCTTCCATTCACTTTACTAAGTAAAAATGCCAGTTGTTTGAACCAGATTTACTCTATGGAACATGGATCAAGATGGAAAGGAACCATTTAATTCCTCATTTCCACCTGCTGTTACTTTTGGCAGAGTGGGGATATAACCCGTTTTCCAAACTGTTCAAGCTTAAAACTAGTTCGTTTTTTCCCTCACACTATTCTTATTAGGAAGCTGCTCCAACAGATTTTTTCTGGTAGTTGGAACCTCCTAATTTACATCATAAATGCTTTCATGGCTGGTTTATTCTCATTGTTCATTTTGCCAACATTATATTTTGCACAAATAGCTGGTTTGTCTTAACACACTTCATCCTCTCACTTAGTCCATAACTTAACACTTCACATTTTGCCTTCTTGAAATCAAATCTGTTCTTCTCAGGACATTACTTGTCACAATCATTGTCTTCCTCTATACTATCCCAGTCTCTTTCATCCAGCTTTTCAGCAGATTTGACTACCCTTTTCACAGCTCACTAAACACAAGCTAACCGAATTCAGAAATGCATCCACTTTTTTACACTTTCTTTGCTATAAGAAATGTCATAAGACTAATTCATATTCAGGAGGAGTAGTAGAATAGAGGACCACCTGGAATCTTTGCTGGACATTTACAAAATTTTGAGGTGCAGGTTCTCCATCAATTTTCCATTCAAATATACATAGTCAAGAAAAAGTCCTTCTTCCCCAAAGCTCAGTATTTTTAGAATGTTTTGTTTAATCAACAGTAGATTATTCCAGATGGATATTGCTTGTGGTAAATGGGAGAAATCTAGATGGTAAAACCAGGTTCAGAGGCGTTTTGCTATGGATTGTCAGGAAAGGCACAAAGCTTTTATAGATTTGACTGGGGCATCCATCTTTACATACCAAGGGTCTGCACAGTTCCCACATATCTGGTCACAGTGACCACGAGTGTTTTCCTTATCAATATAATGGGGAAATGTCTTTGGATTTCCCCTTCACAGTCTCAAAAAATTACAGGATATAAGGCAGACTCTGCACACAGTATATGCAAGATCAGTGCTTTCTATTGATCCTATATGTTGATAACAACTGACCCTTGATTCCTATGCTGTTGCAAACTCTTGTGATATATTGAAGGAGTCGGTCTTACATATGTGATTTACTAAACTGAACACAGCCTTGGATGATACTTAAAGGAGTTAGAAATGGTATAATACAAGTACAAATTGCCATTTGCTTTGAAAAGGGAAAACATGCTCTCAAGGTTTTCAAGAAGACTATCAAGAAGGAAATGATTTATGAATGTTCTATTTGCTTTTACAGAGCTTATAGAGAAGAAAATATAAAAAAGGCTGATCCTGTCAATTTGGGTTGTGTTCCTGGTAATAAGGTAAAGATGATTAATTTAAATACAATATTGTATGATCATATGGTCAACTCAGATTTTGTTTTATTTGTGGCCATTCTGTTGTCAGAAGAACACTGTTTTCTGCCAAACTGGCACTAAATTGTATGGCCATATGGAAGGTGATGTAATTTTACCTTTTCCAAATGTTTAGCAGAAATTTAAGATTGATTTAGCTTGGGATTTGGGGATTTGTGGAATTGTTTGCTTGTTTGTTTGGGAAGGTTTCTTTTTGGCCTCAACCTCAGTATTTGAACAGTCTGCACAGAAACTTAAATCAAAATGGTAGCATATATCCCACTCAGAAATGTCAAGCTCTTTAACCACTTCTGTTCATTGATTAGGGTTCTGAAAGTCTGACTGGGAAAACTATGTGTGTGCTAATTAAATTGTTAACTACAATGAATATTTTGAGATGAAGATTTATCCTAGTTTAAAAGTGGACAATGCAAGTTTTAAGCATGGAAGCAAAAGACAGAGTTGGCACACTGGATCTGAACAAGACAGGTGTGTGTCTTACGATACGATTTCAACTCTACATTTTATTTTTCTGTGTTGAGGTAAATTAGAAGACAACTTCAAAAGTTTCTAAACAGTCATTTTATGGTAAATAAACAGATGTCCAGTTTTAACTCATTTTGTCAAACCCTAAGAAGGTCTTTTCTCTTCTATGCAACACTTAGGTTCTGCTAGATGATAATCCACTGAAATTAATTCCTGCTCATGCCTATGTTGAAACTGACAACGTGCTGACTAATGACTTGTGTGATTTGCTTTTGTGTCTCTAACACTGCAAAAGCAGCAGTTTAGATTTTGTAAATAATGCAAAAACCACTATAAATTTTCATCTTACAAATGTCTTTGTTTCCCCAAATTAAATATTTTTCTGGTCCAAGTCAGGTTAATAAAAGTTACAGAGCCATGGCTGTTTGGAATGATGCAAAGAGACAATCCCAGATGAATACTAAGTAATAAGATAACTGATATTTCAGACCAGAGAATAGAGATTTCACCTTCTCTCCTTTTAATTTTGTTCTACGGATGTCGAAATTGCCCAAGAAATGTAACTGCACAAATAGTCTAGGAAAGGCCAAAACTCCGAGTAATTTTTTTAAAGTATTGTTCAGTATTTGCCAAAGAGAATATAAGTTAGGGTGCTTGGTTCAAATCATCTGTGTTTAAAGATCAGCCATAGAATTGGAGTAAGAGAAAAAAGAAAAAAAAAAAAAACGAAAAAAAAAGAAAAAAAAAGGAACAAAAAAAGTTTTTAACTGATCCCAAGGATCAGTCTGGAATGGCACAGCTATTGAGTTAAATTCAGACAGTGAGATAGGCTACAATTTTGAAGCTTGTAACAGAGTGAAAGAAGTGAAAGTGGTATCAATCTTCTTGCTTAGCCTTTCTGCATAGAGGGAAAATTCTTCTGTGTTCAAGATGGCTTAGCTCCTAACAGTGAGTGCAGAAAGCAGTCACAGGTATAAGAACCAAATTACAGCTCAGAGCAGCCAACGAATGACTGAAAGATGAGAAAAGCTCAAATTCTGAAAAAGCTTTGCTAGCTACTCCGCGAGATCAGAGAATTTTAATTACGTCTATATTGGACAACACTCTTGAGACTAATTATTAAGCAACGGTGTTGACGAAGTCCAATAAGATTTAGAGAAGGTAAAGCTTCCAACATGAAAATTCCTGCCTGTATGTTAAATTTGGAGGCCAATGATGTGAACAATTCAATGCGTGCCAAATGAGGGCTGACAGAGGAGCATCAGCATTTGGAAATGCACAGTGTTGAAAGAGACAATGGTAGAAGAATGAAGAGCTCATTTTCTTCAAGGAAATGCCGTTCTCACTGTCTTATGATGATTCTGTGTAGATCTTTTTTCAGGAAGGCACATGATGCAGAGTTATCCATGTACTTGAAGAGATGGAGGGAGGAAAGGATGTGTCTTGACAAAGTATGAGCTGACTGGTGTTAGAAACCAAAATGCAGAAATAACAGGTGTTAAACATGGATCTTTTATCAACTTAATATTTCATGATAGACTTGTCATTCATTTTGATCACCAAAACAGTGGACTATATTCATTTACCAAGTGCAACAGTTTAAAAAGTATCATTTGTTTTTTTAAATCAAGTCACTACTTGGAAAACCATACAGGTGTCTGGTAAATGCTGAGAATAATAGCTAAATACCCCAAAGCAAAATGCATATTGCATATTATTGGTGCTCATTTGAATTAAAAAAAAAAAATATGGAAGTAGCTAAAAACTAAGCTGAGAAAGTCTGAATGAATGTCAAAGAGATGAAAGATTTCATTTTGACCATTTGGTCTACATCAAATGGGCCTACTGAGCTCATTACAAGATAAAGAATGAGCTCCTTTTATCACATACTGAAATCCTGACCTTAAAGTAACCTTTGAAAACAGTATTTTCCTTTGCCCATAGGAGAAAGAAAAGTTGAAAGAATATGTGATGCATAGTATGGCCAGACATCTTTACCACCACATGATACATTTTTAAATGCTCTCAGAGGGTCACATATTTTTGCAATTTCAATTGATATTGATTGATGTGGAGGTACATCAGTGCTTGATAATGTAAATATTTCAGAGTTTGCAATATATTTTTTCTTTTGAACAGCCTAAGAACCATCTACAGTTGACACAATAACATAAAGAATAATGTGGGCAAGACAGAGACAGAATATCCTAGAGTTACTGCAGAGGGTTAGTCATTAACATGTATTATAAAGGCATTTTCATTGAAACACCAAAATAGAGGCTTTGTCTGGATACAGAAGGACAGTTAACTGGTTTCCCCGTTTGTTTTGCTTTAGATTTTGCCTTTGCTTTTATATAGAACCTATTGTTCCTGCCTAGCACACAAGATCTTTAAAGTGATGTATTTTTCATTTTTTTATTCAGAGAATTCTCTTATCTAGAATTTGTAACCAGAGCAGTTACATCACTACTATTAGAAGTGTTCAGGTTTAACAAATATTGCATATGGTGTGACTGAAGTTTACTCAGTCAAGAGTTATCTCTCTGTGAGTCTGTTTGCTGCTGCATACCTATTTCAGTACCGAAGATCATCGTAAGAATGAATTATTTTGGTATGTGTGGAACTGTCAAAATAGTGACATTAAGATAAGCTTTACAAGTGATATCTACTTCTTTAAGTGCCTGCCAATTGCCGTTCTACTAATTGCTGACCATTTTGTAATGGGAATTTACAAATTATTCAATGACCTTATTCCTCTGCCTGTCATAATTCTGATCTTATCACCATAATGAACATTTTAGCTTTGAAAACTATGAGATAGGAAGACCCAGAAATAACATGGACTAACTACTATCTAGCAACCATACATATGCACATGTCCATTTGATCTTGTATTAGAACTGTGTCCCTAAGGTTCCACACATGCTTAGAATTCTTTGTATACAAAAGTGTTTGTTTTTCTGACATGTAATGTAAGAAAACTCATGATAGTAAAATAAGCCTTCTGCTAATGAGTGTACATAATGAAAATCCCTCTACATCAAGATAATTTATTCCTCCAGTAAAAAGTTTTATTGTGCCTAAAACTATGCTGAATACAGTTAAATAATTTTAATGGTAGCTGCTAAGTGATTTAGAATTTGATCCGTAATGTAAAGCACTCTTTGAAGTTGCTTTTAGTCAAACATCAAGTGCAATTAAAAGTCAAAGAACATCCACCTTCCCTAAAAGATGAGAGCCATTTGAACAGAAGCAAACAAACAAACAAACAAACAAACAAAACCTTAGTGCAGCTATTGCAGAAGGTGCTGAAGTTACTGTTGTACATAGAATTATTTTGAGATTAATTGGCAAAAGAGTGACAGTGTCATAACAGTGTTTTTAAACTGAAAAAATACTAACATCGTTATAACTGGAAAATCTTTCCAAAACGCTCTAGTTTGCAATGGAGCTGCTCAGTTGTGTTTGTGAAAGGTAAGACAAGTGTAACGGAAGCACCCAATGTGGAAAATCATTTTGACTGCAGAAGTCAGAGATATTTCTGCATCTAGTGAAGATTGTAGGCATCCTGTAATATTTTATAGAAATGGCCACAGCATATAGTCCTTTAAAACAATTACTAGATACCTATCTTCATGTCAAGGCCACTGAACATGTTTTTAAATTGGACCTACTTCTTTATCTAGAAATGAAGATTGAGCACTATTAAATCTAAAGCCTCTTTATTAAAAAAATAGAAGTAGAATGTCAGTGATGCTTCTTGTAAACATTTTAAATCCAGATGGATCAGAACTACATTTCTTTTAAATTTACTTCTTGATCTGTGTATTAACACTAATCTTCAGAAGGCATTTTCAGACTTTGACATATTTGATTTTCAGTAAAATATGTTCACATCTTCCAGCATGTCTCTTTATACTGTATGGCCTCATCTAAACTAGAGATGAGCAATAGACTCGGGCAAAAGGGTATTCTGTCCATGCAAGATACCCTATTTCAAGTACAAAAGTATTGACTGCTCAGAGCACCATGCTCATACAACATCGTCTGTGTGGTGTTAACATCCTTTCATGCTTGGAAGAGTTTTCTAGTGCAGATGGATAATGACTGTGGTTTATAGTGTCTGTTTTCTCCCGTTCTTGATTTTAGTTATAAGTCTGAGGCAGAGGGGCTATAAGGTTTTCCAAAGCTGTAATCTTCCACTAGATCCTGCCACTGAGAGTACTATGGCTATGACAACCCTCCAATACAAGATTTAGCTATGTTTTAGTATTCTTAAATTACTACTTATTTTTGACAGTAAAGTTTTAAATCAGTGTGTTTCTTATAGTGATGTGCTGTACTGCAAGCATGCAAAGTTAGAGCCTCACCGTATGAGGTGCCGTTTCTTTTATGAGGTGTCACACAACTTCAGCTTACATTTTAAGCAGTTATCTCTGTAAGTGTCAAGCCATAGAAACACAATACATGAACTTTGGGGCTTTGTGTTTGTTTATTTGTTTGTAGTTCGGAGTTTTTTGTTTTGTTTTTGTTTGTTTGTTTTGTTTTTCAAGGTGCTAAGCACATTCGTATTTTCTATTTGGTTTCATTCAAAATCTGCATGCTTTTCACCCCTAAAACATTAAAATAGATTTTAATGTCTTTGGCCGTCAGAAGTAGCTGGAAGAGGGATAAGTAAAGATCCTAATGGTTTTCCCTGTTCTCTTGACATGGATGTTGGACGATGTGAAACCCGGAAGGAATTCCCTTAGCCATAATGCACCAACAATAAGAGGAGGGGTTGCAAAATGTCCAAAAGGCCCACTGGAACTTCGTTCAGCACTGCCCCTCAGTGACCAGACACATCTAATATTGTGAATTATTCCTTCCTATACAAAACCCCCTTAATACTGCAGTTACATTACAAAAAAAAAAAAAAAAAAAAAAAAAAAAATCTGTCTCTGTTTCTTTGGTGTTAAACTCACCTTTCCAAAGCTCCCTTGGGGCGTAAATGGACCTTTCTTTTAATTCAAGTAGAATTTGAGGAGGTTAGATCAGCATCCTGAGATCTCCACTGGGAGGAAAGTGACATTGGGATTGGGTTTTCCTTCTCCTCCTCTCTTCATGTGTTGCTGTTGTTGATATACATGACATCTTCCTCCTCATTCTTGGATTTGGCTTTGGTTGATGTTCATACATTCTATAAAACTGGTCTGCCTACATGCTCTTTCTCTTCACCGGTTTCTAATTATTCAGTTTATTTATTCTGTTTGTTGTCTCTAAAAACATGTTTTTACCTGAACAATTCCAAATTGTATTCCTGTAGTGACCTTTGATCATTGTGATTTGTATTTCCAGTACAAGACCGTTAGTATCATCATGTGTCTGTACTCTCCCATACCACATTTTATTCTATTCAATGTCCACAGAGAGTAAACCCTTGTTATTGCTACAAATTAAAACTGAATTAAAATATATTTGTACAATAGTTAACTAATTGCTAGATAAATTGCTATCACAGCTGAACAAGAGAAGTCCAGAGATCTTGCACTTGTCAACCCAACAAAAAAATTTGTGGTCTTTAAGAAATAATAGCAAAATTATATTTTAGGGGGCTACTGCTTCAGCTGTTTCTGGACCTTGTCGTATTCTCATTTACATCAAAGTTTCAACCTTCATTTTTATGTTCCGAACCGAACTTTATGGGAAGTGAAGCGGCTTTAAGAAGAGATCTGGTTGCTATCACATACTGTATTTTTAGGACACTTGTTTATTCATAAGACCTGGAGTCAAAGGTAGGTAAACCATCACCTGTATTAATTGCATTTTAACAAAATGGGAGAATTCCAGCGTAGCATTGGTAGCTTCTCTAGCCAAAAATCATACCCACATGAATGAATGTGCACATCTGTGATTCCTTTGATACGTCTAGAACTTGTTGGTGCAGTCACAACCTTCATGGTTAGATGTTGTCTTGATGACAATTACATCGTAATGAACAGTACATGTTATTATTGTGTGTGTGGTAGGGTACAGTTGCTTTTTTGCTTAGAATTAATGATATTTGACGGATGTAGTATAAGGATCTCAGCATTTTCTAGTCTCTTCCGTGGCATCTCTCTTTTCAGCAATCCAGCCCTAAGGAGACCTACAGTTAAAACATCTTAAGATCACCAAGCATTTTACACAGAGTGAAGGTGCTGCACCTGGGGGTGTGAATCCCAGAAAGCAGTAAGTCATTGTGAAGGTGAACCTAAGTTTCCCATTGGAATCTAGCTCCATAGAAACAGTTTTCTGGAAATGACCTATAGAATGTAAAAAGGATTAAATAAATCTTATTAGGAAAGTGAAGTTAGAAGGCAGATTTAGCATCTTTTATTAGACCATATAATAAAAATTGGAAAAACATACAAACTTTTAGAAGCTATTCTGAAGGTGAAATTTTATAGTATTTACTCTAGAAACCCACAGAAGATCAACTAAGAGCATCCTATCTAAAAAGTGCTGTTGGTTGGCTAGAAATTATCCACATGAAAGTTATCACTCACAGATAAAATCTATAGGATTTACTCCAAACCATGACAGCAGAAGCAATCATTAATAACTATGGATCTAAAAAAAGTCAGCATCACTAGTAATGTTTAAATTTAGTTTGATTTAATCACACTGTAAAGAATATATATAAAGAATATATAGCTATAAGCATTTAAAAAAAAAAAAAAGAGAAACATTTAGTGAACACTAAAGTGTTCTTCAGTTGTTAAGCTTCCTTTCACACACTTTGTCCATGTGAAGTAAGCTAATGACTAATAAAAGTTATCAGCATTAAAACACTACAGTGCAGATGAAAGTGCCATTAATTGTTTTATTAATGCATTTCTGTGTTTCTTTAAGTATAATGGACCAATTAATGCTGAAACTTAATAACAGTTATGGCAGTGCAATCACAAAAATAATTTTCTATGATACTTCTATTTGTAGCTACAGGAAGTCTAAGCAGATTTTTTTTTCCTTTTATTGTCCTTTCCTGACCAGAGATGTTGGGTGAGATTACATTTTCAATACTGAATTGCAGCAAGTTGAACAAACCAATCTTAGGTAGAACATCCCCCAGCCCCAGGAGCGGAAGTGGGTCTGCACTGCCCTTTGTGTACCTGGGTAGAATAATCAAACCCCAGAGGTTTAAGAGACATAAGCAAAGATCACAGCCAGAAGATAACTGGAGAAGTGAAGAAAAAAGAGGGAAGCAGGTTGAGAAGAAGAGTAGGAAATCATGCACACACACACACAAAAAGAGTAAGTAGAGATTAAAAAGTAACAGAAAGAGGAAATTAGAGGAGAAATATGGGAAGAGTATGAGAGAAGTAGCATAATGCTAAGATATTAGACTACACAAGCAGTAAAGCGACTGACATTTTGAACTAAGACCAATTCAGTTATTTTATATTTTTCTAAAATGTCAAGACACACCCTGTCTGATTAAGTAAATTTGCAAAACATAATTAATAACTGCATGTGCTACTGTCTGTTTTACGGACATATCTGTTGTGCTACCATTCTTTTCTTTTTCTTTCTCATTTCAAATCGGAGACTGCATAGATCCTTTTTTAAGTTTGGGGGTAAGATTTAACATTGGAAAAAGAAAACGTATGTCATGGAAAACCTGCTTATGCTAAGGAAGAGCTTTGCCCTACATTTTATTTCTGAAAGCTTTCCTTAGTTTATCCCTGCTTTTCCAGTTATACACATAGAGTTTGAGCCTCTGTTGCACCTGAATTTAATCTTCTGCATCCTAACCTTTTAGAAGGGAGACAGATTCTGAGTCACTGGACTGTGTAATGCCAAAACTCAGGTGTAGTCTCCATTGCCAGTCTTCCTACAGACTTTGAAATCAAGGGCCATAACCTTTTGCTGTACTGCAGTTTCAAACAAGTTTTGATTCTGGAAAAAACAAACAAACAAACAACAAGATACTCATTAATGACTGTATCAACAGTATTCTTTACAGAAAACCAAAACAAAATTCTGGGTATGGCTTTTACAAAATAGATTAATTGTATGGGACAGCATAAAGCAGGTAAATGGATTGGACCATTCTCAGAATAACTCCCTTCTTGTTAATGGAGTAAGACTGAGTTTGTGTTTGTCCCATCGAACTAAAAAAAAAAAATAAAATAAAATAAAAATAAAAATAAAAAATTGTGGAAATAAGTAATTTGTTTCAAAACTAGAGGTTTTTTGGGTTTTGTTATTATTCTTGCTCAAAACAGGAGACTGAATTGTACAGTAGATACAGTAGAACCTGTTCTGGTTTAAGAACCTCAAGAAGTCTGATATTGGCTCCAGATAAAATATAGAACTAAATGTACTATGAATGGTGTTTGTAAAATAACATCTGTGCTTTAGAATTCAATACATATTTCTATCCCGCCAATACATAAACAAATATTTAGTGGCGTAAATATGCTCAACCACATGTTCCTTTAAAATGTAATGGCATAAATCTTCTGTATATTCACTGATATCCAGGGAGTGTCATTGTAACTCCCACTTAAGTTGCAGATACCTCACACCCAATGCTTTCCAATTATAAAAAATATTTTTTAAACTTCTTCCTGAATGCTGCATGAGATCTTGGATATTGCAACAAATGTAGCTGAGATAGGTCAGTAGATCTCAACTGTGTTTGTATTCAGTGTCTGTGTAGTCCTGGAAACTGATAAAAAGTCAGTGAGGGAACATTAAAATTTAAAGAGGTTTCCTTTCCTGAGCATACTTGAGTGATACTTATTGTGAGCCTGAGACTGGCTAAGTAATGTTCATCTTGCTGTGACTCTAGTTCAACTGCAATAATGGTGGAAGAGGAATCTTAAAGATCAAAGAGAGAAGTTAACATCTGAGCTATGCAAAAATAAAGATATTTCATGTGGCTATGGGTCATACTGGCCTGATTAAATAAACAGGTCACCTCATTCTGCCCTATGAAATTCTCATGTTCTTCCTGCAAAAGAACACTCTCCCCCTAAAGTACTGCTGAGGAATGCAAGGCAGATATCACCAGGGGGATCAATGTAGGAAAGAATATTCAAATAGTGAAATATCTACCTTGGATTATATCCTAATTGGATATTCCATTAGTCTAAATTTATTTCACTCTCGTCTTACCTTATTTAAATCCTTAGAGACTAATGAAAACTAATGTCAATTAGTTAAATCCTTGTTATGTTCCATCTAACAGTAATTTGCGAACCACACTGTATAAGAAATAGGCATTGATTAATTTCCTAATTAATAAAATAATACTTTGAGAGGTGGGAAGGTAGTGAGATATTTTTTCAGTTTTCCTGTCATTCTTCATGATTCAAAAAGCTTGGTTGCTTTCTTATGAATTTGTAACTGAGACTCCATTATTTCATGTGCAAGTATATTCAGTATAGTTCATTCGAGTTTCTATCTTTTTTTAAAATAAATAAGATTTTATTCATAGAGGTGAACAGTGGCAAAGAGTTATTTCAAGATATTCTCTTGTGAACTGTCTAAAGAGACCCCTCTGTCAATCTCATGAGAACCTTTAATCTAGAGATTCAGGTCCTATACTTGCCCTTTCCAGACCATTTCTAAGTTTATCCTTTGAACTAGGGTAAGCTATATTTGACCTGCATAGCTGAGTTTCCTGCCTATAAAATCTCACAAGTAATAGTACCTCTCTCAAAATGGAGCCTCTGAAGAGGTGGTAGAGGTGATAAAAAATATAACACTTTTAAAATATTTAATATTACAAAAAACATCTGCATTCAGAGATGCTCCAATGGTCAGCCAGTATGTGCTGGAAATACAGATCCCCTTTTAAGGCAAGTATTACCGTCAGACACTTCTGACTGACTTTCTTATCCTCAGCAGAGATGTATGTTACAATGAACACATATTGGGTTTTCCCTCTTCAACAACAAAAGACATATGTCCAGCCATTTACATAATGAGAACAAAGGATTGCTAGCTCTTTATCCTTCTGTCCTTAGCACTGTAAGATAGCTAAATGCAAATAAATATGCTTAAAGACTGTACACCTGATTAAGCCATAATTCAAATGCCTTTCAAGGATGCAACCTGAGTCTGAACACAGAGTAAACTCTGAGGATGGCTGCCTGGCATCTGTGGGGCAGCAGAAACGCAAACTGTAAACAACAAAGGCATGTAGCAGGGTGCCTGCCTCAGCTACCTGCCGAGAAATCTTTGAAGGCATTATGCCGCTGCTGAAATACTTCTAATGGTAGGTATTTTTAACTTCTGTTGTTGAGAACTCATCTGTCCCACTGAGTTTCATTTCTTTTGTGACATTGAACCTCTTTAAAACTGTAAATAATGAAAGCACAATTTTCTTTGTGCTCTGAAAGTTCTCCTCTTCACAAAATATTAGAAGTTCAAGAGCATAAATAAGCTTTTCCGTAAAATCTAAGCAGAAATGTCTTTCTATTGAGTAGTTTGTTTACATTTTTGACAATAGGGAGTAAATTTCCAGTGCACAGCTTAGATTTTACAGAAGATTCAAC
>NW_028115276.1:0-49723 GCF_964273445.1 Streptopelia decaocto | reverse complement strand
AACTGGAATTTTAGCAATTTTTTTTACGTGAAATTATAAACATGTGGCCATGGATTTTGAAAATTCTAGAGAGAATTTTAAAAGCTTCAAGAGAATTTCAACAATTTTGAGAGGGATTTGAAAAGTTTCAATGGGAATGGGAAGAATTGGGACAAAAATTGGAAAATTTTGAAGGGACTTTGAAAAAATTTCAACTGGAATTTTAGCAATTTTTTTTACGTGAAATTGTAAATATGTGGACATGGATTTTGAAAATTCTAGAGAGAATTTTAAAAGCTTCAAGAGAATTTCAACAATTTTGAGAGGGATTTGAAAAGTTTCAATGGGAATGGGAAGAATTGGGACAAAAATTGGAAAATTTTTAAGGGACTTTGAAAAAATTTCAACTGGAATTTTAGCAATTCTTTTATGTGAAATTGTAAACATGTGGACATAAATTTTGAAAATTCTAGAGAGAATTTTAAAAGCTTCAACAGAATTTCAACAATTTTGAGAGGGATTTGAAAAGTTTCAATGGGAATGGGAAGAATTGGGACAAAAATTGGAAAATTTTTAAGGGACTTTGAAAAAATTTCAACTGGAATTTTAGCCATTTTTTGACGTGAAATTGTAAACATGTGGACATGGATTTTGAAAATTCTAGAGAGAATTTTAAAAGCTTCAACAGAATTTCAACAATTTTGAGAGGGATTTGAAAAGTTTCAATGGGAATGGGAAGAATTGGGACAAAAATTGGAAAATTTTTAAGGGACTTTGAAAAATTTCAACTGGAATTTTAGCCATTTTTTGACGTGAAATTGTAAACATGTGGACATGGATTTTGAAAATTCTAGAGAGAATTTTAAAAGCTTCAACAGAATTTCAACAATTTTGAGAGGGATTTGAAAAGTTTCAATGGGAATGGGAAGAATTGGGACAAAAATTGGAAAATTTTTAAGGGACTTTGAAAAAATTTCAACTGGAATTTTAGCCATTTTTTGACGTGAAATTGTAAACATGTGGACATGGATTTTGAAAATTCTAGAGAGAATTTTAAAAGCTTCAAGAGAATTTCAACAATTTTGAGAGGATTTGAAAAGTTTCAATGGGAATGGGAAGATTGGGACAAAAATTGGAAAATTTTTAAGGGACTTTGAAAAAATTTCAACTGGAATTTTAGCCATTTTTTTGACGTGAAATTGTAAACATGTGGACATAGATTTTGAAAATTCTAGAGAGAATTTTAAAAGCTTCAAGAGAATTTCAACAGTTTTGAGAGGGATTTGAAAAGTTTCAATGGGAATGGGAAGAATTGGGACAAAAATTGGAAAATTTTTAAGGGACTTTGAAAAAATTTCAACTGGAATTTTAGCAATTTTTTTTACGTGAAATTATAAACATGTGGACATGGATTTTGAAAATTCTAGAGAGAATTTTAAAAGCTTCAAGAGAATTTCAACAATTTTGAGAGGGATTTGAAAAGTTTCAATGGGAATGGGAAGAATTGGGACAAAAATTGGAAAATTTTTAAGGGACTTTGAAAAAATTTCAACTGGAATTTTAGCAATTTTTTTTTACGTGAAATTGTAAATATGTGGACATGGATTTTGAAAATTCTAGAGAGAATTTTAAAAGCTTCAAGAGAATTTCAACAATTTTGAGAGGGATTTGAAAAGTTTCAATGGGAATGGGAAGAATTGGGACAAAAATTGGAAAATTTTTAAGGGACTTTGAAAAAATTTCAACTGGAATTTTAGCAATTTTTTTATGTGAAATTGTAAACATGTGGACATAAATTTTGAAAATTCTAGAGAGAATTTTAAAAGCTTCAAGAGAATTTCAACAATTTTGAGAGGGATTTGAAAAGTTTCAATGGGAATGGGAAGAATTGGGACAAAAATTGGAAAATTTTTAAGGGACTTTGAAAAAATTTCAACTGGAATTTTAGCCATTTTTTGACGTGAAATTGTAAACATGTGGCCATGGATTTTGAAAATTCTAGAGAGAATTTTAAAAGCTTCAACAGAATTTCAACAATTTTGAGAGGGATTTGAAAAGTTTCAATGGGAATGGGAAGAATTGGGACAAAAATTGGAAAATTTTTAAGGGACTTTGAAAAAATTTCAACTGGAATTTTAGCCATTTTTTGACGTGAAATTGTAAACATGTGGACATGGATTTTGAAAATTCTAGAGAGAATTTTAAAAGCTTCAAGAGAATTTCAACAATTTTGAGAGGGATTTGAAAAGTTTCAATGGGAATGGGAAGAATTGGGACAAAAATTGGAAAATTTTTAAGGGACTTTGAAAAAATTTCAACTGGAATTTTAGCCATTTTTTGACGTGAAATTGTAAACATGTGGCCATGGATTTTGAAAATTCTAGAGAGAATTTTAAAAGCTTCAAGAGAATTTCAACAATTTTGAGAGGGATTTGAAAAGTTTCAATGGGAATGGGAAGAATTGGGACAAAAATTGGAAAATTTTTAAGGGACTTTGAAAAAATTTCAACTGGAATTTTAGCCATTTTTTTATGTGAAATTGTAAACATGTGGCCATGGATTTTGAAAATTCTAGAGAGAATTTAAAAAGCTTCAAGAGAATTTCAACAATTTTGAGAGGGATTTGAAAAGTTTCAATGGGAATGGGAAGAATTGGGACAAAAATTGGAAAATTTTTAAGGGACTTTGAAAAAATTTCAACTGGAATTTTAGCCATTTTTTGACGTGAAATTGTAAACATGTGGACATGGATTTTGAAAATTCTAGAGAGAATTTTAAAAGCTTCAACAGATATTCAACAATTTTGAGAGGGATTTGAAAAGTTTCAATGGGAATGGGAAGAATTGGGACAAAAATTGGAAAATTTTTAAGGGACTTTGAAAAAATTTCAACTGGAATTTTAGCCATTTTTTGACGTGAAATTGTAAACATGTGGACATGGATTTTGAAAATTCTAGAGAGAATTTTAAAAGCTTCAAGAGAATTTCAACAATTTTGAGAGGGATTTGAAAAGTTTCAATGGGAATGGGAAGAATTGGGACAAAAATTGGAAAATTTTTAAGGGACTTTGAAAAAATTTCAACTGGAATTTTAGCCATTTTTTTATGTGAAATTGTAAACATGTGGCCATGGATTTTGAAAATTCTAGAGAGAATTTTAAAAGCTTCAAGAGAATTTCAACAATTTTGAGAGGGATTTGAAAAGTTTCAATGGGAATGGGAAGAATTGGGACAAAAATTGGAAAATTTTTAAGGGACTTTGAAAAAATTTCAACTGGAATTTTAGCCATTTTTTGACGTGAAATTGTAAACATGTGGCCATGGATTTTGAAAATTCTAGAGAGAATTTTAAAAGCTTCAAGAGAATTTCAACAATTTTGAGAGGGATTTGAAAAGTTTCAATGGGAATGGGAAGAATTGGGACAAAAATTGGAAAATTTTTAAGGGACTTTGAAAAAATTTCAACTGGAATTTTAGCCATTTTTTGACGTGAAATTGTAAACATGTGGACATGGATTTTGAAAATTCTAGAGAGAATTTTAAAAGCTTCAACAGAATTTCAACAATTTTGAGAGGATTTTGAAAAGTTTCAATGGGAATGGGAAGAATTGGGACAAAAATTGGAAAATTTTTAAGGGACTTTGAAAAAATTTCAACTGGAATTTTAGCCATTTTTTTGACGTGAAATTGTAAACATGTGGACATGGATTTTGAAAATTCTAGAGAGAATTTTAAAAGCTTCAACAGAATTTCAACAATTTTGAGAGGGATTTGAAAAGTTTCAATGGGAATGGGAAGAATTGGGACAAAAATTGGAAAATTTTTAAGGGACTTTGAAAAAATTTCAACTGGAATTTTAGCCATTTTTTGACGTGAAATTGTAAACATGTGGACATAAATTTTGAAAATTCTAGAGAGAATTTTAAAAGCTTCAAGAGAATTTCAACAATTTTGAGAGGGATTTGAAAAGTTTCAATGGGAATGGGAAGAATTGGGACAAAAATTGGAAAATTTTTCAGGGACTTTGAAAAAATTTCAACTGGAATTTTAGCAATTTTTTGTCGTGAAATTGTAAACATGTGGACATGGATTTTGAAAATTCTAGAGAGAATTTTAAAAGCTTCAACAGAATTTCAACAATTTTGAGAGGGATTTGAAAAGTTTCAATGGGAATGGGAAGAATTGGGACAAAAATTGGAAAATTTTTAAGGGACTTTGAAAAAATTTCAACTGGAATTTTAGCCATTTTTTGACGTGAAATTGTAAACATGTGGACATGGATTTTGAAAATTCTAGAGAGAATTTTAAAAGCTTCAAGAGAATTTCAACAATTTTGAGAGGGATTTGAAAAGTTTCAATGGGAATGGGAAGAATTGGGACAAAAATTGGAAAATTTTTAAGGGACTTTGAAAAAATTTCAACTGGAATTTTAGCCATTTTTTGACGTGAAATTGTAAACATGTGGCCATGGATTTTGAAAATTCTAGAGAGAATTTTAAAAGCTTCAAGAGAATTTCAACAATTTTGAGAGGGATTTGAAAAGTTTCAATGGGAATGGGAAGAATTGGGACAAAAATTGGAAAATTTTTAAGGGACTTTGAAAAAATTTCAACTGGAATTTTAGCCATTTTTTGACGTGAAATTGTAAACATGTGGACATGGATTTTGAAAATTCTAGAGAGAATTTTAAAAGCTTCAAGAGAATTTCAACAATTTTGAGAGGATTTTGAAAAGTTTCAATGGGAATGGGAAGAATTGGGACAAAAATTGGAAAATTTTTAAGGGACTTTGAAAAAATTTCAACTGGAATTTTAGCCATTTTTTTGACGTGAAATTGTAAACATGTGGCCATGGATTTTGAAAATTCTAGAGAGAATTTTAAAAGCTTCAAGAGAATTTCAACAGTTTTGAGAGGGATTTGAAAAGTTTCAATGGGAATGGGAAGAATTGGGACAAAAATTGGAAAATTTTTAAGGGACTTTGAAAAAATTTCAACTGGAATTTTAGCCATTTTTTGACGTGAAATTGTAAACATGTGGCCATGGATTTTGAAAATTCTAGAGAGAATTTTAAAAGCTTCAACAGAATTTCAACAATTTTGAGAGGGATTTGAAAAGTTTCAATGGGAATGGGAAGAATTGGGACAAAAATTGGAAAATTTTTAAGGGACTTTGAAAATTTTTCAACTGGAATTTTAGCCATTTTTTGACGTGAAATTGTAAACATGTGGACATGGATTTTGAAAATTCTAGAGAGAATTTTAAAAGCTTCAACAGAATTTCAACAATTTTGAGAGGATTTTGAAAAGTTTCAATGGGAATGGGAAGAATTGGGACAAAAATTGGAAAATTTTTAAGGGACTTTGAAAAAATTTCAACTGGAATTTTAGCCATTTTTTTATGTGAAATTGTAAACATGTGGACATGGATTTTGAAAATTCTAGAGAGAATTTTAAAAGCTTCAAGAGAATTTCAACAGTTTTGAGAGGGATTTGAAAAGTTTCAATGGGAATGGGAAGAATTGGGACAAAAATTGGAAAATTTTTAAGGGACTTTGAAAAAATTTCAACTGGAATTTTAGCAATTTTTTTTACGTGAAATTATAAACATGTGGACATGGATTTTGAAAATTCTAGAGAGAATTTTAAAAGCTTCAAGAGAATTTCAACAATTTTGAGAGGGATTTGAAAAGTTTCAATGGGAATGGGAAGAATTGGGACAAAAATTGGAAAATTTGAAGGGACTTTGAAAAAATTTCAACTGGAATTTTAGCAATTTTTTTTTACGTGAAATTGTAAATATGTGGACATGGATTTTGAAAATTCTAGAGAGAATTTTAAAAGCTTCAAGAGAATTTCAACAATTTTGAGAGGGATTTGAAAAGTTTCAATGGGAATGGGAAGAATTGGGACAAAAATTGGAAAATTTTTAAGGGACTTTGAAAAAATTTCAACTGGAATTTTAGCAATTTTTTTTACGTGAAATTATAAACATGTGGCCATGGATTTTGAAAATTCTAGAGAGAATTTTAAAAGCTTCAAGAGAATTTCAACAATTTTGAGAGGGATTTGAAAAGTTTCAAGGGGAATGGGAAGAATTGGGACAAAAATTGGAAAATTTTGAAGGGACTTTGAAAAAATTTCAACTGGAATTTTAGCAATTTTTTTTTACGTGAAATTGTAAATATGTGGACATGGATTTTGAAAATTCTAGAGAGAATTTTAAAAGCTTCAAGAGAATTTCAACAATTTTGAGAGGGATTTGAAAAGTTTCAATGGGAATGGGAAGAATTGGGACAAAAATTGGAAATTTTTAAGGGACTTTGAAAAAATTTCAACTGGAATTTTAGCAATTCTTTTATGTGAAATTGTAAACATGTGGACATAAATTTTGAAAATTCTAGAGAGAATTTTAAAAGCTTCAACAGAATTTCAACAATTTTGAGAGGGATTTGAAAAGTTTCAATGGGAATGGGAAGAATTGGGACAAAAATTGGAAAATTTTTAAGGGACTTTGAAAAAATTTCAACTGGAATTTTAGCCATTTTTTGACGTGAAATTGTAAACATGTGGACATGGATTTTGAAAATTCTAGAGAGAATTTTAAAAGCTTCAACAGAATTTCAACAATTTTGAGAGGGATTTGAAAAGTTTCAATGGGAATGGGAAGAATTGGGACAAAAATTGGAAAATTTTTAAGGGACTTTGAAAAAATTTCAACTGGAATTTTAGCCATTTTTTGACGTGAAATTGTAAACATGTGGACATGGATTTTGAAAATTCTAGAGAGAATTTTAAAAGCTTCAACAGAATTTCAACAATTTTGAGAGGGATTTGAAAAGTTTCAATGGGAATGGGAAGAATTGGGACAAAAATTGGAAAATTTTTAAGGGACTTTGAAAAAATTTCAACTGGAATTTTAGCCATTTTTTGACGTGAAATTGTAAACATGTGGACATGGATTTTGAAAATTCTAGAGAGAATTTTAAAAGCTTCAAGAGAATTTCAACAATTTTGAGAGGATTTTGAAAAGTTTCAATGGGAATGGGAAGAATTGGGACAAAAATTGGAAAATTTTTAAGGGACTTTGAAAAAATTTCAACTGGAATTTTAGCCATTTTTTTGACGTGAAATTGTAAACATGTGGACATAGATTTTGAAAATTCTAGAGAGAATTTTAAAAGCTTCAAGAGAATTTCAACAGTTTTGAGAGGGATTTGAAAAGTTTCAATGGGAATGGGAAGAATTGGGACAAAAATTGGAAAATTTTTAAGGGACTTTGAAAAAATTTCAACTGGAATTTTAGCAATTTTTTTTACGTGAAATTATAAACATGTGGACATGGATTTTGAAAATTCTAGAGAGAATTTTAAAAGCTTCAAGAGAATTTCAACAATTTTGAGAGGGATTTGAAAAGTTTCAATGGGAATGGGAAGAATTGGGACAAAAATTGGAAAATTTTGAAGGGACTTTGAAAAAATTTCAACTGGAATTTTAGCAATTTTTTTTTACGTGAAATTGTAAATATGTGGACATGGATTTTGAAAATTCTAGAGAGAATTTTAAAAGCTTCAAGAGAATTTCAACAATTTTGAGAGGGATTTGAAAAGTTTCAATGGGAATGGGAAGAATTGGGACAAAAATTGGAAAATTTTGAAGGGACTTTGAAAAAATTTCAACTGGAATTTTAGCAATTTTTTTATGTGAAATTGTAAACATGTGGACATAAATTTTGAAAATTCTAGAGAGAATTTTAAAAGCTTCAAGAGAATTTCAACAATTTTGAGAGGGATTTGAAAAGTTTCAATGGGAATGGGAAGAATTGGGACAAAAATTGGAAAATTTTTAAGGGACTTTGAAAAAATTTCAACTGGAATTTTAGCCATTTTTTGACGTGAAATTGTAAACATGTGGCCATGGATTTTGAAAATTCTAGAGAGAATTTTAAAAGCTTCAACAGAATTTCAACAATTTTGAGAGGGATTTGAAAAGTTTCAATGGGAATGGGAAGAATTGGGACAAAAATTGGAAAATTTTTAAGGGACTTTGAAAAAATTTCAACTGGAATTTTAGCCATTTTTTGACGTGAAATTGTAAACATGTGGACATGGATTTTGAAAATTCTAGAGAGAATTTTAAAAGCTTCAAGAGAATTTCAACAATTTTGAGAGGGATTTGAAAAGTTTCAATGGGAATGGGAAGAATTGGGACAAAAATTGGAAAATTTTTAAGGGACTTTGAAAAAATTTCAACTGGAATTTTAGCCATTTTTTGACGTGAAATTGTAAACATGTGGCCATGGATTTTGAAAATTCTAGAGAGAATTTTAAAAGCTTCAAGAGAATTTCAACAATTTTGAGAGGGATTTGAAAAGTTTCAATGGGAATGGGAAGAATTGGGACAAAAATTGGAAAATTTTTAAGGGACTTTGAAAAAATTTCAGCTGGAATTTTAGCCATTTTTTGACGTGAAATTGTAAACATGTGGACATGGATTTTGAAAATTCTAGAGAGAATTTTAAAAGCTTCAACAGAATTTCAACAATTTTGAGAGGGATTTGAAAAGTTTCAATGGGAATGGGAAGAATTGGGACAAAAATTGGAAAATTTTTAAGGGACTTTGAAAAAATTTCAACTGGAATTTTAGCCATTTTTTGACGTGAAATTGTAAACATGTGGACATGGATTTTGAAAATTCTAGAGAGAATTTTAAAAGCTTCAAGAGAATTTCAACAATTTTGAGAGGATTTTGAAAAGTTTCAATGGGAATGGGAAGAATTGGGACAAAAATTGGAAAATTTTTAAGGGACTTTGAAAAAATTTCAACTGGAATTTTAGCCATTTTTTTGACGTGAAATTGTAAACATGTGGACATAGATTTTGAAAATTCTAGAGAGAATTTTAAAAGCTTCAAGAGAATTTCAACAGTTTTGAGAGGGATTTGAAAAGTTTCAATGGGAATGGGAAGAATTGGGACAAAAATTGGAAAATTTTTAAGGGACTTTGAAAAAATTTCAACTGGAATTTTAGCAATTTTTTTTACGTGAAATTATAAACATGTGGACATGGATTTTGAAAATTCTAGAGAGAATTTTAAAAGCTTCAAGAGAATTTCAACAATTTTGAGAGGGATTTGAAAAGTTTCAATGGGAATGGGAAGAATTGGGACAAAAATTGGAAAATTTTGAAGGGACTTTGAAAAAATTTCAACTGGAATTTTAGCAATTTTTTTTTACGTGAAATTGTAAATATGTGGACATGGATTTTGAAAATTCTAGAGAGAATTTTAAAAGCTTCAAGAGAATTTCAACAATTTTGAGAGGGATTTGAAAAGTTTCAATGGGAATGGGAAGAATTGGGACAAAAATTGGAAAATTTTGAAGGGACTTTGAAAAAATTTCAACTGGAATTTTAGCAATTTTTTTATGTGAAATTGTAAACATGTGGACATAAATTTTGAAAATTCTAGAGAGAATTTTAAAAGCTTCAAGAGAATTTCAACAATTTTGAGAGGGATTTGAAAAGTTTCAATGGGAATGGGAAGAATTGGGACAAAAATTGGAAAATTTTTAAGGGACTTTGAAAAAATTTCAACTGGAATTTTAGCCATTTTTTGACGTGAAATTGTAAACATGTGGCCATGGATTTTGAAAATTCTAGAGAGAATTTTAAAAGCTTCAACAGAATTTCAACAATTTTGAGAGGGATTTGAAAAGTTTCAATGGGAATGGGAAGAATTGGGACAAAAATTGGAAAATTTTTAAGGGACTTTGAAAAAATTTCAACTGGAATTTTAGCCATTTTTTGACGTGAAATTGTAAACATGTGGACATGGATTTTGAAAATTCTAGAGAGAATTTTAAAAGCTTCAAGAGAATTTCAACAATTTTGAGAGGGATTTGAAAAGTTTCAATGGGAATGGGAAGAATTGGGACAAAAATTGGAAAATTTTTAAGGGACTTTGAAAAAATTTCAACTGGAATTTTAGCCATTTTTTGACGTGAAATTGTAAACATGTGGCCATGGATTTTGAAAATTCTAGAGAGAATTTTAAAAGCTTCAAGAGAATTTCAACAATTTTGAGAGGGATTTGAAAAGTTTCAATGGGAATGGGAAGAATTGGGACAAAAATTGGAAAATTTTTAAGGGACTTTGAAAAAATTTCAGCTGGAATTTTAGCCATTTTTTGACGTGAAATTGTAAACATGTGGACATGGATTTTGAAAATTCTAGAGAGAATTTTAAAAGCTTCAACAGAATTTCAACAATTTTGAGAGGGATTTGAAAAGTTTCAATGGGAATGGGAAGAATTGGGACAAAAATTGGAAAATTTTTAAGGGACTTTGAAAAAATTTCAACTGGAATTTTAGCCATTTTTTTATGTGAAATTGTAAACATGTGGCCATGGATTTTGAAAATTCTAGAGAGAATTTAAAAAGCTTCAAGAGAATTTCAACAATTTTGAGAGGGATTTGAAAAGTTTCAATGGGAATGGGAAGAATTGGGACAAAAATTGGAAAATTTTTAAGGGACTTTGAAAAAATTTCAACTGGAATTTTAGCAATTTTTTGTCGTGAAATTGTAAACATGTGGACATGGATTTTGAAAATTCTAGAGAGAATTTTAAAAGCTTCAAGAGAATTTCAACAATTTTGAGAGGGATTTGAAAAGTTTCAATGGGAATGGGAAGAATTGGGACAAAAATTGGAAAATTTTTAAGGGACTTTGAAAAAATTTCAACTGGAATTTTAGCCATTTTTTGACGTGAAATTGTAAACATGTGGACATGGATTTTGAAAATTCTAGAGAGAATTTTAAAAGCTTCAAGAGAATTTCAACAATTTTGAGAGGGATTTGAAAAGTTTCAATGGGAATGGGAAGAATTGGGACAAAAATTGGAAAATTTTTAAGGGACTTTGAAAAAATTTCAACTGGAATTTTAGCCATTTTTTTATGTGAAATTGTAAACATGTGGCCATGGATTTTGAAAATTCTAGAGAGAATTATAAAAGCTTCAAGAGAATTTCAACAATTTTGAGAGGGATTTGAAAAGTTTCAATGGGAATGGGAAGAATTGGGACAAAAATTGGAAAATTTTTAAGGGACTTTGAAAAAATTTCAACTGGAATTTTAGCCATTTTTTGACGTGAAATTGTAAACATGTGGCCATGGATTTTGAAAATTCTAGAGAGAATTTTAAAAGCTTCAAGAGAATTTCAACAATTTTGAGAGGGATTTGAAAAGTTTCAATGGGAATGGGAAGAATTGGGACAAAAATTGGAAAATTTTTAAGGGACTTTGAAAAAATTTCAACTGGAATTTTAGCCATTTTTTGACGTGAAATTGTAAACATGTGGACATGGATTTTGAAAATTCTAGAGAGAATTTTAAAAGCTTCAACAGAATTTCAACAATTTTGAGAGGATTTTGAAAAGTTTCAATGGGAATGGGAAGAATTGGGACAAAAATTGGAAAATTTTTAAGGGACTTTGAAAAAATTTCAACTGGAATTTTAGCCATTTTTTTGACGTGAAATTGTAAACATGTGGACATGGATTTTGAAAATTCTAGAGAGAATTTTAAAAGCTTCAACAGAATTTCAACAATTTTGAGAGGGATTTGAAAAGTTTCAATGGGAATGGGAAGAATTGGGACAAAAATTGGAAAATTTTTAAGGGACTTTGAAAAAATTTCAACTGGAATTTTAGCCATTTTTTGACGTGAAATTGTAAACATGTGGACATGGATTTTGAAAATTCTAGAGAGAATTTTAAAAGCTTCAACAGAATTTCAACAATTTTGAGAGGGATTTGAAAAGTTTCAATGGGAATGGGAAGAATTGGGACAAAAATTGGAAAATTTTTAAGGGACTTTGAAAAAATTTCAACTGGAATTTTAGCCATTTTTTGACGTGAAATTGTAAACATGTGGACATGGATTTTGAAAATTCTAGAGAGAATTTTAAAAGCTTCAAGAGAATTTCAACAATTTTGAGAGGATTTTGAAAAGTTTCAATGGGAATGGGAAGAATTGGGACAAAAATTGGAAAATTTTTAAGGGACTTTGAAAAAATTTCAACTGGAATTTTAGCCATTTTTTTGACGTGAAATTGTAAACATGTGGACATAGATTTTGAAAATTCTAGAGAGAATTTTAAAAGCTTCAAGAGAATTTCAACAGTTTTGAGAGGGATTTGAAAAGTTTCAATGGGAATGGGAAGAATTGGGACAAAAATTGGAAAATTTTTAAGGGACTTTGAAAAAATTTCAACTGGAATTTTAGCAATTTTTTTTACGTGAAATTATAAACATGTGGACATGGATTTTGAAAATTCTAGAGAGAATTTTAAAAGCTTCAAGAGAATTTCAACAATTTTGAGAGGGATTTGAAAAGTTTCAATGGGAATGGGAAGAATTGGGACAAAAATTGGAAAATTTTGAAGGGACTTTGAAAAAATTTCAACTGGAATTTTAGCAATTTTTTTTTACGTGAAATTGTAAATATGTGGACATGGATTTTGAAAATTCTAGAGAGAATTTTAAAAGCTTCAAGAGAATTTCAACAATTTTGAGAGGGATTTGAAAAGTTTCAATGGGAATGGGAAGAATTGGGACAAAAATTGGAAAATTTTGAAGGGACTTTGAAAAAATTTCAACTGGAATTTTAGCAATTTTTTTATGTGAAATTGTAAACATGTGGACATAAATTTTGAAAATTCTAGAGAGAATTTTAAAAGCTTCAAGAGAATTTCAACAATTTTGAGAGGGATTTGAAAAGTTTCAATGGGAATGGGAAGAATTGGGACAAAAATTGGAAATTTTTAAGGGACTTTGAAAAAATTTCAACTGGAATTTTAGCCATTTTTTGACGTGAAATTGTAAACATGTGGCCATGGATTTTGAAAATTCTAGAGAGAATTTTAAAAGCTTCAACAGAATTTCAACAATTTTGAGAGGGATTTGAAAAGTTTCAATGGGAATGGGAAGAATTGGGACAAAAATTGGAAAATTTTTAAGGGACTTTGAAAAAATTTCAACTGGAATTTTAGCCATTTTTTGACGTGAAATTGTAAACATGTGGACATGGATTTTGAAAATTCTAGAGAGAATTTTAAAAGCTTCAAGAGAATTTCAACAATTTTGAGAGGGATTTGAAAAGTTTCAATGGGAATGGGAAGAATTGGGACAAAAATTGGAAAATTTTTAAGGGACTTTGAAAAAATTTCAACTGGAATTTTAGCCATTTTTTGACGTGAAATTGTAAACATGTGGCCATGGATTTTGAAAATTCTAGAGAGAATTTTAAAAGCTTCAAGAGAATTTCAACAATTTTGAGAGGGATTTGAAAAGTTTCAATGGGAATGGGAAGAATTGGGACAAAAATTGGAAAATTTTTAAGGGACTTTGAAAAAATTTCAGCTGGAATTTTAGCCATTTTTTGACGTGAAATTGTAAACATGTGGACATGGATTTTGAAAATTCTAGAGAGAATTTTAAAAGCTTCAACAGAATTTCAACAATTTTGAGAGGGATTTGAAAAGTTTCAATGGGAATGGGAAGAATTGGGACAAAAATTGGAAAATTTTTAAGGGACTTTGAAAAAATTTCAACTGGAATTTTAGCCATTTTTTTATGTGAAATTGTAAACATGTGGCCATGGATTTTGAAAATTCTAGAGAGAATTTAAAAAGCTTCAAGAGAATTTCAACAATTTTGAGAGGGATTTGAAAAGTTTCAATGGGAATGGGAAGAATTGGGACAAAAATTGGAAAATTTTTAAGGGACTTTGAAAAAATTTCAACTGGAATTTTAGCAATTTTTTGTCGTGAAATTGTAAACATGTGGACATGGATTTTGAAAATTCTAGAGAGAATTTTAAAAGCTTCAAGAGAATTTCAACAATTTTGAGAGGGATTTGAAAAGTTTCAATGGGAATGGGAAGAATTGGGACAAAAATTGGAAAATTTTTAAGGGACTTTGAAAAAATTTCAACTGGAATTTTAGCCATTTTTTGACGTGAAATTGTAAACATGTGGACATGGATTTTGAAAATTCTAGAGAGAATTTTAAAAGCTTCAAGAGAATTTCAACAATTTTGAGAGGGATTTGAAAAGTTTCAATGGGAATGGGAAGAATTGGGACAAAAATTGGAAAATTTTTAAGGGACTTTGAAAAAATTTCAACTGGAATTTTAGCCATTTTTTTATGTGAAATTGTAAACATGTGGCCATGGATTTTGAAAATTCTAGAGAGAATTATAAAAGCTTCAAGAGAATTTCAACAATTTTGAGAGGGATTTGAAAAGTTTCAATGGGAATGGGAAGAATTGGGACAAAAATTGGAAAATTTTTAAGGGACTTTGAAAAAATTTCAACTGGAATTTTAGCCATTTTTTGACGTGAAATTGTAAACATGTGGCCATGGATTTTGAAAATTCTAGAGAGAATTTTAAAAGCTTCAAGAGAATTTCAACAATTTTGAGAGGGATTTGAAAAGTTTCAATGGGAATGGGAAGAATTGGGACAAAAATTGGAAAATTTTTAAGGGACTTTGAAAAAATTTCAACTGGAATTTTAGCCATTTTTTGACGTGAAATTGTAAACATGTGGACATGGATTTTGAAAATTCTAGAGAGAATTTTAAAAGCTTCAACAGAATTTCAACAATTTTGAGAGGATTTTGAAAAGTTTCAATGGGAATGGGAAGAATTGGGACAAAAATTGGAAAATTTTTAAGGGACTTTGAAAAAATTTCAACTGGAATTTTAGCCATTTTTTTGACGTGAAATTGTAAACATGTGGACATGGATTTTGAAAATTCTAGAGAGAATTTTAAAAGCTTCAACAGAATTTCAACAATTTTGAGAGGGATTTGAAAAGTTTCAATGGGAATGGGAAGAATTGGGACAAAAATTGGAAAATTTTTAAGGGACTTTGAAAAAATTTCAACTGGAATTTTAGCCATTTTTTGACGTGAAATTGTAAACATGTGGACATAAATTTTGAAAATTCTAGAGAGAATTTTAAAAGCTTCAAGAGAATTTCAACAATTTTGAGAGGGATTTGAAAAGTTTCAATGGGAATGGGAAGAATTGGGACAAAAATTGGAAAATTTTTAAGGGACTTTGAAAAAATTTCAACTGGAATTTTAGCAATTTTTTGTCGTGAAATTGTAAACATGTGGACATGGATTTTGAAAATTCTAGAGAGAATTTTAAAAGCTTCAACAGAATTTCAACAATTTTGAGAGGGATTTGAAAAGTTTCAATGGGAATGGGAAGAATTGGGACAAAAATTGGAAAATTTTTAAGGGACTTTGAAAAAATTTCAACTGGAATTTTAGCCATTTTTTGACGTGAAATTGTAAACATGTGGCCATGGATTTTGAAAATTCTAGAGAGAATTTTAAAAGCTTCAACAGAATTTCAACAATTTTGAGAGGGATTTGAAAAGTTTCAATGGGAATGGGAAGAATTGGGACAAAAATTGGAAAATTTTGAAGGGACTTTGAAAAAATTTCAACTGGAATTTTAGCCATTTTTTGACGTGAAATTGTAAACATGTGGACATGGATTTTGAAAATTCTAGAGAGAATTTTAAAAGCTTCAACAGAATTTCAACAATTTTGAGAGGGATTTGAAAAGTTTCAATGGGAATGGGAAGAATTGGGACAAAAAATGGAAAATTTTTAAGGGACTTTGAAAAAATTTCAACTGGAATTTTAGCCATTTTTTGACGTGAAATTGTAAACATGTGGACATGGATTTTGAAAATTCTAGAGAGAATTTTAAAAGCTTCAACAGAATTTCAACAATTTGAGAGGGATTTGAAAAGTTTCAATGGGAATGGGAAGAATTGGGACAAAAATTGGAAAATTTTTAAGGGACTTGGAGAAAATTTCAACTGGAATTTTAGCCATTTTTTTATGTGAAATTGTAACATGTGGACATGGATTTTGAAAATTCTAGAGAGAATTTTAAAAGCTTCAAGAGAATTTCAACAATTTTGAGAGGGATTTGAAAAGTTTCAATGGGAATGGGAAGAATTGGGACAAAAATTGGAAAATTTTTAAGGGACTTTGAAAAAATTTCAGCTGGAATTTTAGCCATTTTTTTACGTGAAATTGTAAACATGTGGACATGGGTTTTGAAAATTCTAGAGAGAATTTTAAAAGCTTCAAGAGAATTTCAACAATTTTGAGAGGGATTTGAAAAGTTTCAATGGGAATGGGAAGAATTGGGACAAAAATTGGTAAACTTTTAAGGGACTTTGAAAAAATTTCAACTGGAATTTTAGCCATTTTTTTATGTGAAATTGTAAACATGTGGACATGGATTTTGAAAATTCTAGAGAGAATTTTAAAAGCTTCAAGAGAATTTCAACAATTTTGAGAGGGATTTGAAAAGTTTCAATGGGAATGGGAAGAATTGGGACAAAAATTGGAAAATTTTTAAGGGACTTTGAAAAAATTTCAACTGGAATTTTAGCATTTTTTTTAAGTGAAATTGTAAACATGTGGACATGGATTTTGAAAATTCTAGAGAGAATTTTAAAAGCTTCAACAGAATTTCAACACTTTTGAGAGGGATTTGAAAAGTTTCAATGGGAATGGGAAGAATTGGGACAAAAATTGGAAAATTTTTAAGGGACTTTGAAAAAATTTCAACTGGAATTTTAGCCATTTTTTGACGTGAAATTGTGAACATGTGGACATGGATTTTGAAAATTCTAGAGAGAATTTTAAAAGCTTCAAGAGAATTTCAACAATTTTGAGAGGGATTTGAAAAGTTTCAATGGGAATGGGAAGAATTGGGACAAAAATTGGAAAATTTTTCAGGGACTTTGAAAAAATTTCAACTGGAATTTTAGCAATTTTTTGACGTGAAATTGTAAACATGTGGACATGGATTTTGAAAATTCTAGAGAGAATTTTAAAAGCTTCAAGAGAATTTCAACAATTTTGAGAGGGATTTGAAAAGTTTCAATGGGAATGGGAAGAATTGGGACAAAAATTGGAAAATTTTTAAGGGACTTTGAAAAAATTTCAACTGGAATTTTAGCATTTTTTTGACGTGAAATTGTAAACATGTGGCCATGGATTTTGAAAATTCTAGAGAGAATTTTAAAAGCTTCAAGAGAATTTCAACAATTTTGAGAGGGATTTGAAAAGTTTCAATGGGAATGGGAAGAATTGGGACAAAATTGGAAAATTTTTAAGGGACTTTGAAAAAATTTCAACTGGAATTTTAGCCATTTTTTGACGTGAAATTGTAAACATGTGGACATGGATTTTGAAAAATTCTAGAGAGAATTTTAAAAGCTTCAACAGAATTTCAACAATTTTGAGAGGGATTTGAAAAGTTTCCATGGGAATGGGAAGAATTGGGACAAATTTGGAAAATTTTTAAGGGACTTTGAAAAATTTCAACTGGAATTTTAGCCATTTTTTGACGTGAAATTGTAAACATGTGGACATGGATTTTGAAATTCTAGAGAGAATTTTAAAAGCTTCAACAGAATTTCAACAATTATGAGAGGGATTTGAAAAGTTTCAATGGGAATGGAAGAATTGGGACAAAAATTGGAAAATTTTTAAGGGACTTTGAAAAAATTTCAACTGGATTTTTAGCAATTTTTTTACGTGAAATTGTAAACATGTGGCCATGGATTTTGAAAATTCTAGAGAGAATTTTTAAAGCTTCAAGAGAATTTCAACAATTTTGAGAGGGATTTGAAAAGTTTCAATGGGAATGGGAAGAATTGGGACAAAAATTGGAAAATTTTTAAGGGACTTTGAAAAAATTTCAACTGGAATTTTAGCCATTTTTTTATGTGAAATTGTAAACATGTTGAAGTGGATTTTGAAAATTCTAGAGAGAATTTTAAAAGCTTCAAGAGAATTTCAACCATTTTGAGAGGGATTTGAAAAGTTTCAATGGGAATGGGAAGAATTGGGACAAAAATTGGAACATTTTTCAGGGACTTTGAAAAAATTTCAACTGGAATTTTAGCCATTTTTTGACGTGAAATTGTAAACATGTGGCCATGGATTTTGAAAATTCTAGAGAGAATTTTAAAAGCTTCAACAGAATTTCAACAATTTTGAGAGGGATTTGAAAAGTTTCAATGGGAAGAATTGGGACAAAAATTGGAAAATTTTTCAGGGACTTTGAAAAAATTTCAACTGGAATTTTAGCCATTTTTTTATGTGAAATTGTAAACATGTGGACATGGATTTTGAAAATTCTAGAGAGAATTTTAAAAGCTTCAACAGAATTTCAACAATTTTGAGAGGGATTTGAAAAGTTTCAATGGGAATGGGAAGAATTGGGACAAAAATTGGAACATTTTTCAGGGACTTTGAAAAATTTCAACTGGAATTTTAGCCATTTTTTGACGTGAAATTGTAAACATGTGGCCATGGATTTTGAAAATTCTAGAGAGAATTTTAAAAGCTTCAACAGAATTTCAACAATTTTGAGAGGGATTTGAAAAGTTTCAATGGGAATGGGAAGAATTGGGACAAAAATTGGAAAATTTTTAAGGGACTTTGAAAAAATTTCAACTGGAATTTTAGCCATTTTTTGACGTGAAATTGTGAACATGTGGACATGGATTTTGAAAATTCTAGAGAGAATTTTAAAAGCTTCAAGAGAATTTCAACAATTTTGAGAGGGATTTGAAAAGTTTCAATGGGAATGGGAAGAATTGGGACAAAAATTGGAAAATTTTTCAGGGACTTTGAAAAAATTTCAACTGGAATTTTAGCCATTTTTTGACGTGAAATTGTAAACATGTGGACATGGATTTTGAAAATTCTAGAGAGAATTTTAAAAGCTTCAACAGAATTTCAACAATTTTGAGAGGGATTTGAAAAGTTTCAATGGGAATGGGAAGCATTGGGACAAAAATTGGAAAATTTTTAAGGGACTTTGAAAAAATTTCAACTGGAATTTTAGCCATTTTGTTACGTGAAATTGTAAACATGTGGCCATGGATTTTGAAAATTCTAGAGAGAATTTTTAAAGCTTCAACAGAATTTCAACAATTTTGAGAGGGATTTGAAAGTTTCAATGGGAATGGGAAGAATTGGGACAAAAATTGGAAAATTTTTCAGGGACTTTGAAAAAATTTCAACTGGAATTTTAGCATTTTTTTAAGTGAAATTGTAAACATGTGGACATGGATTTTGAAAATTCTAGAGAGAATTTTAAAAGCTTCAAGAGAATTTCAACAATTTTGAGAGGGATTTGAAAAGTTTCAATGGGAATGGGAAGAATTGGGACAAAAATTGGAAAATTTTGAAGGGACTTTGAAAAAATTTCAACTGGAATTTTAGCCATTTTTTTAAGTGAAATTGTAAACATGTGGACATGGATTTTGAAAATTCTAGAGAGAATTTTAAAAGCTTCAACAGAATTTCAACAATTTTGAGAGGGATTTGAAAAGTTTCAATGGGAATGGGAAGAATTGGGACAAAAATTGGAAAATTTTTAAGGGACTTTGAAAAAATTTCAACTGGAATTTTAGCCATTTTTTTAAGTGAAATTGTAAACATGTGGACATGGATTTTGAAAATTCTAGAGAGAATTTTAAAAGCTTCAACAGAATTTCAACAATTTTGAGAGGGATTTGAAAAGTTTCAATGGAAATGGGAAGAATTGGGACAAAAATGGGAAAATTTTTAAGGGACTTTGAAAAAATTTCAACTGGAATTTTAGCCATTTTGTTACGTGAAATTGTAAACATGTGGCCATGGATTTTGAAAATTCTAGAGAGAATTTTAAAAGCTTCAAGAGAATTTCAACAATTTGGAGAGGGATTTGAAAAGTTTCAATGGGAATGGGAAGAATTGGGACAAAAATTGGAAAATTTTTAAGGGACTTTGAAAAAATTTCAACTGGAATTTTAGCAATTTTTTGACATGAAATTGTAAACATGTGGCCATGGATTTTGAAAATTCTAGAGAGAATTTTAAAAGCTTCAAGAGAATTTCAACAATTTTGAGAGGGATTTGAAAAGTTTCAATGGGAATGGGAAGAATTGGGACAAAAATTGGAAAATTTTTAAGGGACTTTGAAAAAATTTCAACTGGAATTTTAGCCATTTTTTTATGTGAAATTGTAAACATGTGGACATGGATTTTGAAAATTCTAGAGAGAATTTTAAAAGCTTCAACAGAATTTCAACAATTTTGAGAGGGATTTGAAAAGTTTCAATGGGAACGGGAAGAATTGGGACAAAAATTGGAAAATTTTTAAGGGACTTTGAAAAAATTTCAACTGGAATTTTAGCCATTTTTTGACGTGAAATTGTAAACATGTGGACATGGATTTTGAAAATTCTAGAGAGAATTTTAAAAGCTTCAAGAGAATTTCAACCATTTTGAGAGGGATTTGAAAAGTTTCAATGGGAATGGGAAGAATTGGGACAAAAATTGGAAAATTTTTCAGGGACTTTGAAAAAATTTCAACTGGAATTTTAGCCATTTTTTGACGTGAAATTGTAAACATGTGGACATGGATTTTGAAAATTCTAGAGAGAATTTTTAAAGCTTCAAGAGAATTTCAACAATTTTGAGAGGGATTTGAAAAGTTTCAATGGGAATGGGAAGAATTGGGACAAAAATTGGAAAATTTTTCAGGGACTTTGAAAAAATTTCAACTGGAATTTTAGCCATTTTTTGACGTGAAATTGTAAACATGTGGACATGGATTTTGAAAATTCTAGAGAGAATTTTAAAAGCTTCAAGAGAATTTCAACAATTTTGAGAGGGATTTGAAAAGTTTCAATGGGAATGGGAAGAATTGGGACAAAAATTGGAAAATTTTTCAGGGACTTTGAAAAAATTTCAACTGGAATTTTAGCCATTTTTTTAAGTGAAATTGTAAACATGTGGACATGGATTTTGAAAATTCTAGAGAGAATTTTAAAAGCTTCAAGAGAATTTCAACAATTTTGAGAGGGATTTGAAAAGTTTCAATGGGAATGGGAAGAATTGGGACAAAAATTAAAAAATTTTTAAGGGACTTTGAAAAAATTTTAACTGGAATTTTAGCCATTTTTTTATGTGAAATTGTAAACATGTGGCCATGGATTTTGAAAATTCTAGAGAGAATTTTAAAAGCTTCAAGAGAATTTCAACAGTTTTGAGAGGGATTTGAAAAGTTTCAATGGGAATGGGAAGAATTGGGACAAAAATTGGAAAATTTTTCAGGGACTTTGAAAAAATTTCAACTGGAATTTTAGCAATTTTTTTTACGTGAAATTATAAACATGTGGACATGGATTTTGAAAATTCTAGAGAGAATTTTAAAAGCTTCAAGAGAATTTCAACAATTTTGAGAGGGATTTGAAAAGTTTCAATGGGAATGGGAAGAATTGGGACAAAAATTGGAAAATTTTGAAGGGACTTTGAAAAAATTTCAACTGGAATTTTAGCAATTTTTTTATGTGAAATTGTAAACATGTGGACATAAATTTTGAAAATTCTAGAGAGAATTTTAAAAGCTTCAAGAGAATTTCAACAATTTTGAGAGGGATTTGAAAAGTTTCAATGGGAATGGGAAGAATTGGGACAAAAATTGGAAAATTTTTAAGGGACTTTGAAAAAATTTCAACTGGAATTTTAGCAATTTTTTTATGTGAAATTGTAAACATGTGGACATAAATTTTGAAAATTCTAGAGAGAATTTTAAAAGCTTCAAGAGAATTTCAACAATTTTGAGAGGGATTTGAAAAGTTTCAATGGGAATGGGAAGAATTGGGACAAAAATTGGAAAATTTTTAAGGGACTTTGAAAAAATTTCAACTGGAATTTTAGCAATTTTTTTTATGTGAAATTGTAAACATGTGGCCATGGATTTTGAAAATTCTAGAGAGAATTTTAAAAGCTTCAAGAGAATTTCAACAATTTTGAGAGGGATTTGAAAAGTTTCAATGGGAATGGGAAGAATTGGGACAAAAATTGGAAAATTTTTAAGGGACTTTGAAAAAATTTCAACTGGAATTTTAGCCATTTTTTGACGTGAAATTGTAAACATGTGGACATGGATTTTGAAAATTCTAGAGAGAATTTTTAAAGCTTCAAGAGAATTTCAACAATTTTGAGAGGGATTTGAAAAGTTTCAATGGGAATGGGAAGAATTGGGACAAAAATTGGAAAATTTTTAAGGGACTTTGAAAAAATTTCAACTGGAATTTTAGCCATTTTTTGACGTGAAATTGTAAACATGTGGACATGGATTTTGAAAATTCTAGAGAGAATTTTAAAAGCTTCAACAGAATTTCAACACTTTTGAGAGGGATTTGAAAAGTTTCAATGGGAATGGGAAGAATTGGGACAAAAATTGGAAAATTTTTAAGGGACTTTGAAAAAATTTCAGCTGGAATTTTAGCCATTTTTTGACGTGAAATTGTAAACATGTGGACATGGATTTTGAAAATTCTAGAGAGAATTTTAAAAGCTTCAACAGAATTTCAACAATTTTGAGAGGGATTTGAAAAGTTTCAATGGGAATGGGAAGAATTGGGACAAAAATTGGAAAATTTTTAAGGGACTTTGAAAAAATTTCAACTGGAATTTTAGCAATTTTTTGTCGTGAAATTGTAAACATGTGGACATGGATTTTGAAAATTCTAGAGAGAATTTTAAAAGCTTCAAGAGAATTTCAACAATTTTGAGAGGGATTTGAAAAGTTTCAATGGGAATGGGAAGAATTGGGACAAAAATTGGAAAATTTTTAAGGGACTTTGAAAAAATTTCAACTGGAATTTTAGCCATTTTTTTATGTGAAATTGTAAACATGTGGCCATGGATTTTGAAAATTCTAGAGAGAATTTTAAAAGTTTCAACAGAATTTCAACAATTTTGAGAGGGATTTGAAAAGTTTCAATGGGAATGGGAAGAATTGGGACAAAAATTGGAAAATTTTTAAGGGACTTTGAAAAAATTTCAACTGGAATTTTAGCCATTTTTTGACGTGAAATTGTAAACATGTGGCCATGGATTTTGAAAATTCTAGAGAGAATTTTAAAAGCTTCAAGAGAATTTCAACAATTTTGAGAGGGATTTGAAAAGTTTCAATGGGAATGGGAAGAATTGGGACAAAAATTGGAAAATTTTTCAGGGACTTTGAAAAAATTTCAACTGGAATTTTAGCCATTTTTTGACGTGAAATTGTAAACATGTGGACATGGATTTTGAAAATTCTAGAGAGAATTTTAAAAGCTTCAACAGAATTTCAACAATTTTGAGAGGATTTTGAAAAGTTTCAATGGGAATGGGAAGAATTGGGACAAAAATTGGAAAATTTTTAAGGGACTTTGAAAAAATTTCAACTGGAATTTTAGCCATTTTTTTGACGTGAAATTGTAAACATGTGGACATGGATTTTGAAAATTCTAGAGAGAATTTTAAAAGCTTCAACAGAATTTCAACAATTTTGAGAGGGATTTGAAAAGTTTCAATGGGAATGGGAAGAATTGGGACAAAAATTGGAAAATTTTTAAGGGACTTTGAAAAAATTTCAACTGGAATTTTAGCCATTTTTTTATGTGAAATTGTAAACATGTGGACATAAATTTTGAAAATTCTAGAGAGAATTTTAAAAGCTTCAAGAGAATTTCAACAATTTTGAGAGGGATTTGAAAAGTTTCAATGGGAATGGGAAGAATTGGGACAAAAATTGGAAAATTTTTAAGGGACTTTGAAAAAATTTCAACTGGAATTTTAGCAATTTTTTGTCGTGAAATTGTAAACATGTGGACATGGATTTTGAAAATTCTAGAGAGAATTTTAAAAGCTTCAACAGAATTTCAACAATTTTGAGAGGGATTTGAAAAGTTTCAATGGGAATGGGAAGAATTGGGACAAAAATTGGAAAATTTTTAAGGGACTTTGAAAAAATTTCAACTGGAATTTTAGCCATTTTTTGACGTGAAATTGTAAACATGTGGCCATGGATTTTGAAAATTCTAGAGAGAATTTTAAAAGCTTCAACAGAATTTCAACAATTTTGAGAGGGATTTGAAAAGTTTCAATGGGAATGGGAAGAATTGGGACAAAAATTGGAAAATTTTTAAGGGACTTTGAAAAAATTTCAACTGGAATTTTAGCAATTTTTTGACGTGAAATTGTAAACATGTGGCCATGGATTTTGAAAATTCTAGAGAGAATTTTAAAAGCTTCAACAGAATTTCAACAATTTTGAGAGGGATTTGAAAAGTTTCAATGGGAATGGGAAGAATTGGGACAAAAATTGGAAAATTTTTAAGGGACTTTGAAAAAATTTCAACTGGAATTTTAGCCATTTTTTGACGTGAAATTGTAAACATGTGGACATGGATTTTGAAAATTCTAGAGAGAATTTTAAAAGCTTCAACAGAATTTCAACAATTTTGAGAGGGATTTGAAAAGTTTCAATGGGAATGGGAAGAATTGGGACAAAAATTGGAAAATTTTTAAGGGACTTGGAGAAAATTTCAACTGGAATTTTAGCCATTTTTTTATGTGAAATTGTAAACATGTGGACATGGATTTTGAAAATTCTAGAGAGAATTTTAAAAGCTTCAAGAGAATTTCAACAATTTTGAGAGGGATTTGAAAAGTTTCAATGGGAATGGGAAGAATTGGGACAAAAATTGGAAAATTTTTAAGGGACTTTGAAAAAATTTCAGCTGGAATTTTAGCCATTTTTTTACGTGAAATTGTAAACATGTGGACATGGGTTTTGAAAATTCTAGAGAGAATTTTAAAAGCTTCAAGAGAATTTCAACAATTTTGAGAGGGATTTGAAAAGTTTCAATGGGAATGGGAAGAATTGGGACAAAAATTGGAAAATTTTTCAGGGACTTTGAAAAAATTTCAACTGGAATTTTAGCAATTTTTTTATGTGAAATTGTAAACATGTGGCCATGGATTTTGAAAATTCTAGAGAGAATTTTAAAAGCTTCAAGAGAATTTCAACAATTTTGAGAGGGATTTGAAAAGTTTCAATGGGAATGGGAAGAATTGGGACAAAAATTGGAAAATTTTTAAGGGACTTTGAAAAAATTTCAACTGGAATTTTAGCCATTTTTTGACGTGAAATTGTAAACATGTGGACATGGATTTTGAAAATTCTAGAGAGAATTTTAAAAGCTTCAACAGAATTTCAACAATTTTGAGAGGGATTTGAAAAGTTTCAATGGGAATGGGAAGAATTGGGACAAAAATTGGAAAATTTTTAAGGGACTTTGAAAAAATTTCAACTGGAATTTTAGCATTTTTTTTAAGTGAAATTGTAAACATGTGGACATGGATTTTGAAAATTCTAGAGAGAATTTTAAAAGCTTCAACAGAATTTCAACACTTTTGAGAGGGATTTGAAAAGTTTCAATGGGAATGGGAAGAATTGGGACAAAAATTGGAAAATTTTTAAGGGACTTTGAAAAAATTTCAACTGGAATTTTAGCCATTTTTTGACGTGAAATTGTGAACATGTGGACATGGATTTTGAAAATTCTAGAGAGAATTTTAAAAGCTTCAAGAGAATTTCAACAATTTTGAGAGGGATTTGAAAAGTTTCAATGGGAATGGGAAGAATTGGGACAAAAATTGGAAAATTTTTCAGGGACTTTGAAAAAATTTCAACTGGAATTTTAGCAATTTTTTGACGTGAAATTGTAAACATGTGGACATGGATTTTGAAAATTCTAGAGAGAATTTTAAAAGCTTCAAGAGAATTTCAACAATTTTGAGAGGGATTTGAAAAGTTTCAATGGGAATGGGAAGAATTGGGACAAAAATTGGAAAATTTTTAAGGGACTTTGAAAAAATTTCAACTGGAATTTTAGCATTTTTTTGACGTGAAATTGTAAACATGTGGCCATGGATTTTGAAAATTCTAGAGAGAATTTTAAAAGCTTCAAGAGAATTTCAACAATTTTGAGAGGGATTTGAAAAGTTTCAATGGGAATGGGAAGAATTGGGACAAAAATTGGAAAATTTTTAAGGGACTTTGAAAAAATTTCAACTGGAATTTTAGCCATTTTTTGACGTGAAATTGTAAACATGTGGACATGGATTTTGAAAATTCTAGAGAGAATTTTAAAAGCTTCAACAGAATTTCAACAATTTTGAGAGGGATTTGAAAAGTTTCCATGGGAATGGGAAGAATTGGGACAAATTTGGAAAATTTTTAAGGGACTTTGAAAAAATTTCAACTGGAATTTTAGCCATTTTTTGACGTGAAATTGTAAACATGTGGACATGGATTTTGAAAATTCTAGAGAGAATTTTAAAAGCTTCAACAGAATTTCAACAATTATGAGAGGGATTTGAAAAGTTTCAATGGGAATGGGAAGAATTGGGACAAAAATTGGAAAATTTTTAAGGGACTTTGAAAAAATTTCAACTGGAATTTTAGCAATTTTTTTACGTGAAATTGTAAACATGTGGCCATGGATTTTGAAAATTCTAGAGAGAATTTTTAAAGCTTCAACAGAATTTCAACAATTTTGAGAGGGATTTGAAAAGTTTCAATGGGAATGGGAAGAATTGGGACAAAAATTGGAAAATTTTTCAGGGACTTTGAAAAAATTTCAACTGGAATTTTAGCCATTTTTTTATGTGAAATTGTAAACATGTTGAAGTGGATTTTGAAAATTCTAGAGAGAATTTTAAAAGCTTCAAGAGAATTTCAACAATTTTGAGAGGGATTTGAAAAGTTTCAATGGGAATGGGAAGAATTGGGACAAAAATTGGAACATTTTTCAGGGACTTTGAAAAAATTTCAACTGGAATTTTAGCCATTTTTTGACGTGAAATTGTAAACATGTGGCCATGGATTTTGAAAATTCTAGAGAGAATTTTAAAAGCTTCAACAGAATTTCAACAATTTTGAGAGGGATTTGAAAAGTTTCAATGGGAATGGGAAGAATTGGGACAAAAATTGGAAAATTTTTCAGGGACTTTGAAAAAATTTCAACTGGAATTTTAGCCATTTTTTTATGTGAAATTGTAAACATGTGGACATGCATTTTGAAAATTCTAGAGAGAATTTTAAAAGCTTCAACAGAATTTCAACAATTTTGAGAGGGATTTGAAAAGTTTCAATGGGAATGGGAAGAATTGGGACAAAAATTGGAACATTTTTCAGGGACTTTGAAAAAATTTCAACTGGAATTTTAGCCATTTTTTGACGTGAAATTGTAAACATGTGGCCATGGATTTTGAAAATTCTAGAGAGAATTTTAAAAGCTTCAACAGAATTTCAACAATTTTGAGAGGGATTTGAAAAGTTTCAATGGGAATGGGAAGAATTGGGACAAAAATTGGAAAATTTTTAAGGGACTTTGAAAAAATTTCAACTGGAATTTTAGGCATTTTTTGACGTGAAATTGTGAACATGTGGCCATGGATTTTGAAAATTCTAGAGAGAATTTTAAAAGCTTCAAGAGAATTTCAACAATTTTGAGAGGGATTTGAAAAGTTTCAATGGGAATGGGAAGAATTGGGACAAAAATTGGAAAATTTTTCAGGGACTTTGAAAAAATTTCAACTGGAATTTTAGCCATTTTTTGACGTGAAATTGTAAACATGTGGACATGGATTTTGAAAATTCTAGAGAGAATTTTAAAAGCTTCAACAGAATTTCAACAATTTTGAGAGGGATTTGAAAAGTTTCAATGGGAATGGGAAGCATTGGGACAAAAATTGGAAAATTTTTAAGGGACTTTGAAAAAATTTCAACTGGAATTTTAGCCATTTTGTTACGTGAAATTGTAAACGTGGCCATGGATTTTGAAAATTCTAGAGAGAATTTTTAAAGCTTCAACAGAATTTCAACAATTTTGAGAGGGATTTGAAAAGTTTCAATGGGAATGGGAAGAATTGGGACAAAAATTGGAAAATTTTTAAGGGACTTTGAAAAAATTTCAACTGGAATTTTAGCATTTTTTTTAAGTGAAATTGTAAACATGTGGACATGGATTTTGAAAATTCTAGAGAGAATTTTAAAAGCTTCAACAGAATTTCAACAATTTTGAGAGGGATTTGAAAAGTTTCAATGGGAATGGGAAGAATTGGGACAAAAATTGGAAAATTTTTCAGGGACTTTGAAAAAATTTCAACTGGAATTTTAGCCATTTTTTTATGTGAAATTGTAAACATGTGGACATGGATTTTGAAAATTCTAGAGAGAATTTTAAAAGCTTCAAGAGAATTTCAACAATTTTGAGAGGGATTTGAAAAGTTTCAATGGGAATGGGAAGAATTGGGACAAAAATTGGAACATTTTTCAGGGACTTTGAAAAAATTTCAACTTGAATTTTAGCCATTTTTTGACGTGAAATTGTAAACATGTGGCCATGGATTTTGAAAATTCTAGAGAGAATTTTAAAAGCTTCAAGAGAATTTCAACAATTTTGAGAGGGATTTGAAAAGTTTCAATGGGAATGGGAAGAATTGGGACAAAAATTGGAAAATTTTTAAGGGACTTTGAAAAAATTTCAACTGGAATTTTAGCCATTTTTTGACGTGAAATTGTGAACATGTGGACATGGATTTTGAAAATTCTAGAGAGAATTTTAAAAGCTTCAACAGAATTTCAACAATTTTGAGAGGGATTTGAAAAGTTTCAATGGGAATAGGAAGAATTGGGACAAAAATTGGAAAATTTTTCAGGGACTTTGAAAAAATTTCAACTGGAATTTTAGCCATTTTTTGACGTGAAATTGTAAACATGTGGCCATGGATTTTGAAAATTCTAGAGAGAATTTTAAAAGCTTCAACAGAATTTCAACAATTTTGAGAGGGATTTGAAAGGTTTCAATGGGAATGGGAAGCATTGGGACAAAAATTGGAAAATTTTTAAGGGACTTTGAAAAAATTTCAACTGGAATTTTAGCCATTTTTTTAAGTGAAATTGTAAACATGTGGCCATGGATTTTGAAAATTCTAGAGAGAATTTTTAAAGCTTCAACAGAATTTCAACAATTTTGAGAGGGATTTGAAAAGTTTCAATGGGAATGGGAAGAATTGGGACAAAAATTGGAAAATTTTTAAGGGACTTTGAAAAAATTTCAACTGGAATTTTAGCATTTTTTTGACGTGAAATTGTAAACATGTGGACATGGATTTTGAAAATTCTAGAGAGAATTTTAAAAGCTTCAAGAGAATTTCAACAATTTTGAGAGGGATTTGAAAAGTTTCAATGGGAATGGGAAGAATTGGGACAAAAATTGGAAAATTTTTCAGGGACTTTGAAAAAATTTCAACTGGAATTTTAGCCATTTTTTTAAGTGAAATTGTAAACATGTGGACATGGATTTTGAAAATTCTAGAGAGAATTTTAAAAGCTTCAACAGAATTTCAACAATTTTGAGAGGGATTTGAAAAGTTTCAATGGGAATGGGAAGAATTGGGACAAAAATTGGAAAATTTTTAAGGGACTTTGAAAAAATTTCAACTGGAATTTTAGCCATTTTTTTAAGTGAAATTGTAAACATGTGGACATGGATTTTGAAAATTCTAGAGAGAATTTTAAAAGCTTCAACAGAATTTCAACAATTTTGAGAGGGATTTGAAAAGTTTCAATGGAAATGGGAAGAATTGGGACAAAAATGGGAAAATTTTTAAGGGACTTTGAAAAAATTTCAACTGGAATTTTAGCCATTTTGTTACGTGAAATTGTAAACATGTGGCCATGGATTTTGAAAATTCTAGAGAGAATTTTAAAAGCTTCAAGAGAATTTCAACAATTTTGAGAGGGATTTGAAAAGTTTCAATGGGAATGGGAAGAATTGGGACAAAAATTGGAAAATTTTTCAGGGACTTTGAAAAAATTTCAACTGGAATTTTAGCAATTTTTTGACATGAAATTGTAAACATGTGGACATGGATTTTGAAAATTCTAGAGAGAATTTTAAAAGCTTCAACAGAATTTCAACAATTTTGAGAGGGATTTGAAAAGTTTCAATGGGAATGGGAAGAATTGGGACAAAAATTGGAAAATTTTTAAGGGACTTTGAAAAAATTTCAACTGGAATTTTAGCCATTTTTTTATGTGAAATTGTAAACATGTGGACATGGATTTTGAAAATTCTAGAGAGAATTTTAAAAGCTTCAACAGAATTTCAACAATTTTGAGAGGGATTTGAAAAGTTTCAATGGGAACGGGAAGAATTGGGACAAAAATTGGAAAATTTTTAAGGGACTTTGAAAAAATTTCAACTGGAATTTTAGCCATTTTTTGACGTGAAATTGTAAACATGTGGACATGGATTTTGAAAATTCTAGAGAGAATTTTAAAAGCTTCAAGAGAATTTCAACCATTTTGAGAGGGATTTGAAAAGTTTCAATGGGAATGGGAAGAATTGGGACAAAAATTGGAAAATTTTTCAGGGACTTTGAAAAAATTTCAACTGGAATTTTAGCCATTTTTTGACGTGAAATTGTAAACATGTGGACATGGATTTTGAAAATTCTAGAGAGAATTTTAAAAGCTTCAACAGAATTTCAACAATTTTGAGAGGGATTTGAAAAGTTTCAATGGGAATGGGAAGAATTGGGACAAAAATTGGAAAATTTTTCAGGGACTTTGAAAAAATTTCAACTGGAATTTTAGCCATTTTTTGACGTGAAATTGTAAACATGTGGACATGGATTTTGAAAATTCTAGAGAGAATTTTAAAAGCTTCAAGAGAATTTCAACAATTTTGAGAGGGATTTGAAAAGTTTCAATGGGAATGGGAAGAATTGGGACAAAAATTGGAAAATTTTTCAGGGACTTTGAAAAAATTTCAACTGGAATTTTAGCCTTTTTTTTAAGTGAAATTGTAAACATGTGGACATGGATTTTGAAAATTCTAGAGAGAATTTTAAAAGCTTCAAGAGAATTTCAACAATTTTGAGAGGGATTTGAAAAGTTTCAATGGGAATGGGAAGAATTGGGACAAAAATTAAAAAATTTTTAAGGGACTTTGAAAAAATTTTAACTGGAATTTTAGCCATTTTTTTATGTGAAATTGTAAACATGTGGACATGGATTTTGAAAATTCTAGAGAGAATTTTAAAAGCTTCAAGAGAATTTCAACAATTTTGAGAGGGATTTGAAAAGTTTCAATGGGAATGGGAAGAATTGGGACAAAAATTGGAAAATTTTTCAGGGACTTTGAAAAAATTTCAACTGGAATTTTAGCCATTTTTTGACGTGAAATTGTAAACATGTGGACATGGATTTTGAAAATTCTAGAGAGAATTTTAAAAGCTTCAAGAGAATTTCAACAATTTTGAGAGGGATTTGAAAAGTTTCAATGGGAATGGGAAGAATTGGGACAAAAATTGGAAAATTTTTAAGGGACTTTGAAAAAATTTCAACTGGAATTTTAGCCATTTTTTGACGTGAAATTGTAAACATGTGGACATGGATTTTGAAAATTCTAGAGAGAATTTTTAAAGCTTCAAGAGAATTTCAACCATTTTGAGAGGGATTTGAAAAGTTTCAATGGGAATGGGAAGAATTGGGACAAAAATTGGAAAATTTTTAAGGGACTTTGAAAAAATTTCAACTGGAATTTTAGCCATTTTTTGACGTGAAATTGTAAACATGTGGACATGGATTTTGAAAATTCTAGAGAGAATTTTTAAAGCTTCAAGAGAATTTCAACAATTTTGAGAGGGATTTGAAAAGTTTCAATGGGAATGGGAAGAATTGGGACAAAAATTGGAAAATTTTTCAGGGACTTTGAAAAAATTTCAACTGGAATTTTAGCCATTTTTTGACGTGAAATTGTAAACATGTGGACATGGATTTTGAAAATTCTAGAGAGAATTTTAAAAGCTTCAAGAGAATTTCAACAATTTTGAGAGGGATTTGAAAAGTTTCAATGGGAATGGGAAGAATTGGGACAAAAATTGGAAAATTTTTAAGGGACTTTGAAAAATTTTCAACTGGAATTTTAGCATTTTTTTGACGTGAAATTGTAAACATGTGGACATGGATTTTGAAAATTCTAGAGAGAATTTTAAAAGCTTCAAGAGAATTTCAACAATTTTGAGAGGGATTTGAAAAGTTTCAATGGGAATGGGAAGAATTGGGACAAAAATTGGAAAATTTTTCAGGGACTTTGAAAAAATTTCAACTGGAATTTTAGCCATTTTTTTATGTGAAATTGTAAACATGTGGACATGGATTTTGAAAATTCTAGAGAGAATTTTAAAAGCTTCAAGAGAATTTCAACCATTTTGAGAGGGATTTGAAAAGTTTCAATGGGAATGGGAAGAATTGGGACAAAAATTGGAAAATTTTTAAGGGACTTTGAAAAATTTTCAACTGGAATTTTAGCATTTTTTTGACGTGAAATTGTAAACATGTGGACATGGATTTTGAAAATTCTAGAGAGAATTTTAAAAGCTTCAAGAGAATTTCAACAATTTTGAGAGGGATTTGAAAAGTTTCAATGGGAATGGGAAGAATTGGGACAAAAATTGGAAAATTTTTGAAGGGACTTTGAAAAAATTTCAACTGGAATTTTAGCCATTTTTTGACGTGAAATTGTAAACATGTGGACATGGATTTTGAAAATTCTAGAGAGAATTTTAAAAGCTTCAAGAGAATTTCAACAATTTTGAGAGGGATTTGAAAAGTTTCAATGGGAATGGGAAGAATTGGGACAAAAATTGGAAAATTTTTAAGGGACTTTGAAAAATTTTCAACTGGAATTTTAGCATTTTTTTGACGTGAAATTGTAAACATGTGGCCATGGATTTTGAAAATTCTAGAGAGAATTTTAAAAGCTTCAAGAGAATTTCAACAATTTTGAGAGGGATTTGAAAAGTTTCAATGGGAATGGGAAGAATTGGGACAAAAATTGGAAAATTTTTAAGGGACTTTGAAAAAATTTCAACTGGAATTTTAGCCATTTTTTTAAGTGAAATTGTAAACATGTGGACATGGATTTTGAAAATTCTAGAGAGAATTTTAAAAGCTTCAACAGAATTTCAACAATTTTGAGAGGGATTTGAAAAGTTTCAATGGGAACGGGAAGAATTGGGACAAAAATTGGAAAATTTTTAAGGGACTTTGAAAAAATTTCAACTGGAATTTTAGCCATTTTTTTAAGTGAAATTGTAAACATGTGGACATGGATTTTGAAAATTCTAGAGAGAATTTTAAAAGCTTCAAGAGAATTTCAACAATTTTGAGAGGGATTTGAAAAGTTTCAATGGGAATGGGAAGAATTGTGACAAAAATTGGAAAATTTTTCAGGGACTCTGAAAAAATTTCAACTGGAATTTTAGCCATTTTTTTATGTGAAATTGTAAACATGTGGACATGGATTTTGAAAATTCTAGAGAGAATTTTAAAAGCTTCAACAGAATTTCAACAATTTTGAGAGGGATTTGAAAAGTTTCAATGGGAATGGGAAGAATTGGGACAAAAATTGGAAAATTTCTCAGGGACTTTGAAAAAATTTCAACTGGAATTTTAGCCATTTTTTTGACGTGAAATTGTAAACATGTGGACATGGATTTTGAAAATTCTAGAGAGAATTTTAAAAGCTTCAAGAGAATTTCAACAATTTTGAGAGGGATTTGAAAAGTTTCAATGGGAATGGGAAGAATTGGGACAAAAATTGGAAAATTTTTAAGGGACTTTGAAAAAATTTCAACTGGAATTTTAGCCATTTTTTTATGTGAAATTGTAAACATGTGGACATGGATTTTGAAAATTCTAGAGAGAATTTTAAAAGCTTCAACAGAATTTCAACAATTTTGAGAGGGATTTGAAAAGTTTCAATGGGAACGGGAAGAATTGGGACAAAAATTGGAAAATTTTTAAGGGACTTTGAAAAAATTTCAACTGGAATTTTAGCCATTTTTTTATGTGAAATTGTAAACATGTGGACATGGATTTTGAAAATTCTAGAGAGAATTTTAAAAGCTTCAAGAGAATTTCAACAATTTTGAGAGGGATTTGAAAAGTTTCAATGGGAATGGGAAGAATTGGGACAAAAATTGGAAAATTTTTCAGGGACTTTGAAAAAATTTCAACTGGAATTTTAGCCATTTTTTGACGTGAAATTGTAAACATGTGGACATGGATTTTGAAAATTCTAGAGAGAATTTTTAAAGCTTCAAGAGAATTTCAACAATTTTGAGAGGGATTTGAAAAGTTTCAATGGGAATGGGAAGAATTGGGACAAAAATTGGAACATTTTTCAGGGACTTTGAAAAAATTTCAACTGGAATTTTAGCCATTTTTTGACGTGAAATTGTAAACATGTGGACATGGATTTTGAAAATTCTAGAGAGAATTTTAAAAGCTTCAAGAGAATTTCAACAATTTTGAGAGGGATTTGAAAAGTTTCAATGGGAATGGGAAGAGTTGGGACAAAAATTGGAAAATTTTTAAGGGACTTTGAAAAATTTTCAACTGGAATTTTAGCATTTTTTTGACGTGAAATTGTAAACATGTGGACATGGATTTTGAAAATTCTAGAGAGAATTTTAAAAGCTTCAAGAGAATTTCAACAATTTTGAGAGGGATTTGAAAAGTTTCAATGGGAATGGGAAGAATTGGGACAAAAATTGGAAAATTTTTAAGGGACTTTGAAAAAATTTCAACTGGAATTTTAGCCATTTTTTTTATGTGAAATTGTAAACATGTGGACATGGATTTTGAAAATTCTAGAGAGAATTTTAAAAGCTTCAAGAGAATTTCAACAATTTTGAGAGGGATTTGAAAAGTTTCAATGGGAATGGGAAGAATTGGGACAAAAATTGGAAAATTTTTCAGGGACTTTGAAAAAATTTCAACTGGAATTTTAGCCATTTTTTGACGTGAAATTGTAAACATGTGGACATGGATTTTGAAAATTCTAGAGAGAATTTTAAAAGCTTCAAGAGAATTTCAACAATTTTGAGAGGGATTTGAAAAGTTTCAATGGGAATGGGAAGAATTGGGACAAAAATTGGAAAATTTTTAAGGGACTTTGAAAAATTTTCAACTGGAATTTTAGCATTTTTTTGACGTGAAATTGTAAACATGTGGACATGGATTTTGAAAATTCTAGAGAGAATTTTAAAAGCTTCAACAGAATTTCAACAATTTTGAGAGGGATTTGAAAAGTTTCAATGGGAATGGGAAGAATTGGGACAAAAATTGGAAAATTTTTCAGGGACTTTGAAAAAATTTCAACTGGAATTTTAGCCATTTTTTTATGTGAAATTGTAAACATGTGGACATGGATTTTGAAAATTCTAGAGAGAATTTTAAAAGCTTCAACAGAATTTCAACAATTTTGAGAGGGATTTGAAAAGTTTCAATGGGAACGGGAAGAATTGGGACAAAAATTGGAAAATTTTTAAGGGACTTTGAAAAAATTTCAACTGGAATTTTAGCCATTTTTTTAAGTGAAATTGTAAACATGTGGACATGGATTTTGAAAATTCTAGAGAGAATTTTAAAAGCTTCAAGAGAATTTCAACAATTTTGAGAGGGATTTGAAAAGTTTCAATGGGAATGGGAAGAATTGGGACAAAAATTGGAAAATTTTTCAGGGACTCTGAAAAAATTTCAACTGGAATTTTAGCCATTTTTTTATGTGAAATTGTAAACATGTGGACATGGATTTTGAAAATTCTAGAGAGAATTTTAAAAGCTTCAACAGAATTTCAACAATTTTGAGAGGGATTTGAAAAGTTTCAATGGGAATGGGAAGAATTGGGACAAAAATTGGAAAATTTCTCAGGGACTTTGAAAAAATTTCAACTGGAATTTTAGCCATTTTTTTGACGTGAAATTGTAAACATGTGGACATGGATTTTGAAAATTCTAGAGAGAATTTTAAAAGCTTCAAGAGAATTTCAACAATTTTGAGAGGGATTTGAAAAGTTTCAATGGGAATGGGAAGAATTGGGACAAAAATTGGAAAATTTTTAAGGGACTTTGAAAAAATTTCAACTGGAATTTTAGCCATTTTTTTATGTGAAATTGTAAACATGTGGACATGGATTTTGAAAATTCTAGAGAGAATTTTAAAAGCTTCAACAGAATTTCAACAATTTTGAGAGGGATTTGAAAAGTTTCAATGGGAACGGGAAGAATTGGGACAAAAATTGGAAAATTTTTAAGGGACTTTGAAAAAATTTCAACTGGAATTTTAGCCATTTTTTTACGTGAAATTGTAAACATGTGGACATGGATTTTGAAAATTCTAGAGAGAATTTTAAAAGCTTCAAGAGAATTTCAACAATTTTGAGAGGGATTTGAAAAGTTTCAATGGGAATGGGAAGAATTGGGACAAAAATTGGAACATTTTTCAGGGACTTTGAAAAAATTTCAACTGGAATTTTAGCCATTTTTTGACGTGAAATTGTAAACATGTGGACATGGATTTTGAAAATTCTAGAGAGAATTTTTAAAGCTTCAAGAAAATTTCAACAATTTTGAGAGGGATTTGAAAAGTTTCAATGGGAATGGGAAGAATTGGGACAAAAATTGGAAAATTTTTCAGGGACTTTGAAAAAATTTCAACTGGAATTTTAGCCATTTTTTGACGTGAAATTGTAAACATGTGGACATGGATTTTGAAAATTCTAGAGAGAATTTTAAAAGCTTCAAGAGAATTTCAACAATTTTGAGAGGGATTTGAAAAGTTTCAATGGGAATGGGAAGAATTGGGACAAAAATTGGAAAATTTTTAAGGGACTTTGAAAAATTTTCAACTGGAATTTTAGCATTTTTTTGACGTGAAATTGTAAACATGTGGACATGGATTTTGAAAATTCTAGAGAGAATTTTAAAAGCTTCAAGAGAATTTCAACAATTTTGAGAGGGATTTGAAAAGTTTCAATGGGAATGGGAAGAATTGGGACAAAAATTGGAAAATTTTTAAGGGACTTTGAAAAAATTTCAACTGGAATTTTAGCCATTTTTTTTATGTGAAATTGTAAACATGTGGACATGGATTTTGAAAATTCTAGAGAGAATTTTAAAAGCTTCAAGAGAATTTCAACAATTTTGAGAGGGATTTGAAAAGTTTCAATGGGAATGGGAAGAATTGGGACAAAAATTAAAAAATTTTTAAGGGACTTTGAAAAAATTTCAACTGGAATTTTAGCCATTTTTTTTATGTGAAATTGTAAACATGTGGACATGGATTTTGAAAATTCTAGAGAGAATTTTAAAAGCTTCAACAGAATTTCAACAATTTTGAGAGGGATTTGAAAAGTTTCAATGGGAACGGGAAGAATTGGGACAAAAATTGGAAAATTTTTAAGGGACTTTGAAAAAATTTCAACTGGAATTTTAGCCATTTTTTGACGTGAAATTGTAAACATGTGGACATGGATTTTGAAAATTCTAGAGAGAATTTTAAAAGCTTCAACAGAATTTCAACAATTTTGAGAGGGATTTGAAAAGTTTCAATGGGAATGGGAAGAATTGGGACAAAAATTGGAAAATTTTTAAGGGACTTTGAAAAAATTTCAACTGGAATTTTAGCCATTTTTTGACGTGAAATTGTAAACATGTGGACATGGATATTGAAAATTCTAGAGAGAATCTTAAAAGCTTCAAGAGAATTTCAACCATTTTGAGAGGGATTTGAAAAGTTTCAATGGGAATGGGAAGAATTGGGACAAAAATTGGAAAATTTTTCAGGGACTTTGAAAAAATTTCAACTGGAATTTTAGCCATTTTTTGACGTGAAATTGTAAACATGTGGACATGGATTTTGAAAATTCTAGAGAGAATTTTAAAAGCTTCAAGAGAATTTCAACAATTTTGAGAGGGATTTGAAAAGTTTCAATGGGAATGGGAAGAATTGGGACAAAAATTGGAAAATTTTTCAGGGACTTTGAAAAAATTTCAACTGGAATTTTAGCCATTTTTTGACGTGAAATTGTAAACATGTGGACATGGATTTTGAAAATTCTAGAGAGAATTTTAAAAGCTTCAACAGAATTTCAACAATTTTGAGAGGGATTTGAAAAGTTTCAATGGGAATGGGAAGAATTGGGACAAAAATTGGAAAATTTTTCAGGGACTTTGAAAAAATTTCAACTGGAATTTTAGCCATTTTTTGACGTGAAATTGTAAACATGTGGACATGGATTTTGAAAATTCTAGAGAGAATTTTAAAAGCTTCAAGAGAATTTCAACAATTTTGAGAGGGATTTGAAAAGTTTCAATGGGAATGGGAAGAATTGGGACAAAAATTGGAAAATTTTTAAGGGACTTTGAAAAAATTTCAACTGGAATTTTAGCATTTTTTTGACGTGAAATTGTAAACATGTGGACATGGATTTTGAAAATTCTAGAGAGAATTTTAAAAGCTTCAAGAGAATTTCAACAATTTTGAGAGGGATTTGAAAAGTTTCAATGGGAACGGGAAGAATTGGGACAAAAATTGGAAAATTTTTAAGGGACTTTGAAAAAATTTCAACTGGAATTTTAGCCATTTTTTACGTGAAATTGTAAACATGTGGACATGGATTTTGAAAATTCTAGAGAGAATTTTAAAAGCTTCAAGAGAATTTCAACCATTTTGAGAGGGATTTGAAAAGTTTCAATGGGAATGGGAAGAATTGGGACAAAAATTGGAAAATTTTTCAGGGACTTTGAAAAAATTTCAACTGGAATTTTAGCCATTTTTTGACGTGAAATTGTAAACATGTGGACATGGATTTTGAAAATTCTAGAGAGAATTTTAAAAGCTTCAAGAGAATTTCAACAATTTTGAGAGGGATTTGAAAAGTTTCAATGGGAATGGGAAGAATTGGGACAAAAATTGGAAAATTTTTAAGGGACTTTGAAAAAATTTCAACTGGAATTTTAGCCATTTTTTTATGTGAAATTGTAAACATGTGGACATGGATATTGAAAATTCTAGAGAGAATCTTAAAAGCTTCAACAGAATTTCAACAATTTTGAGAGGGATTTGAAAAGTTTCAATGGGAACGGGAAGAATTGGGACAAAAATTGGAAAATTTTTAAGGGACTTTGAAAAAATTTCAACTGGAATTTTAGCCATTTTTTGACGTGAAATTGTAAACATGTGGACATGGATTTTGAAAATTCTAGAGAGAATTTTAAAAGCTTCAAGAGAATTTCAACCATTTTGAGAGGGATTTGAAAAGTTTCAATGGGAATGGGAAGAATTGGGACAAAAATTGGAAAATTTTTCAGGGACTTTGAAAAAATTTCAACTGGAATTTTAGCCATTTTTTGACGTGAAATTGTAAACATGTGGACATGGATTTTGAAAATTCTAGAGAGAATTTTAAAAGCTTCAAGAGAATTTCAACAATTTTGAGAGGGATTTGAAAAGTTTCAATGGGAATGGGAAGAATTGGGACAAAAATTGGAAAATTTTTAAGGGACTTTGAAAAAATTTCAACTGGAATTTTAGCCATTTTTTGACGTGAAATTGTAAACATGTGGACATGGATTTTGAAAATTCTAGAGAGAATTTTAAAAGCTTCGAGAGAATTTCAACAATTTTGAGAGGGATTTGAAAAGTTTCAATGGGAATGGGAAGAATTGGGACAAAAATTGGAAAATTTTTAAGGGACTTTGAAAAATTTTCAACTGGAATTTTAGCATTTTTTTGACGTGAAATTGTAAACATGTGGACATGGATTTTGAAAATTCTAGAGAGAATTTTAAAAGCTTCAAGAGAATTTCAACAATTTTGAGAGGGATTTGAAAAGTTTCAATGGGAATGGGAAGAATTGGGACAAAAATTGGAAAATTTTTAAGGGACTTTGAAAAATTTTCAACTGGAATTTTAGCATTTTTTTGACGTGAAATTGTAAACATGTGGACATGGATTTTGAAAATTCTAGAGAGAATTTTAAAAGCTTCAAGAGAATTTCAACAATTTTGAGAGGGATTTGAAAAGTTTCAATGGGAATGGGAAGAATTGGGACAAAAATTGGAAAATTTTTAAGGGACTTTGAAAAAATTTCAACTGGAATTTTAGCCATTTTTTTAAGTGAAATTGTAAACATGTGGCCATGGATTTTGAAAATTCTAGAGAGAATTTTAAAAGCTTCAACAGAATTTCAACAATTTTGAGAGGAATTTGAAAAGTTTCAATGGGAATGGGAAGAATTGGGACAAAAATTGGAAAATTTTTCAGGGACTTTGAAAAAATTTCAACTGGAATTTTAGCCATTTTTTGACGTGAAATTGTAAACATGTGGCCATGGATTTTGAAAATTCTAGAGAGAATTTTAAAAGCTTCAACAGAATTTCAACAATTTTGAGAGGGATTTGAAAAGTTTCAATGGGAATGGGAAGAATTGGGACAAAAATTGGAAAATTTTTAAGGGACTTTGAAAAAATTTCAACTGGAATTTTAGCCATTTTTTTATGTGAAATTGTAAACATGTGGACATGGATTTTGAAAATTCTAGAGAGAATTTTAAAAGCTTCAAGAGAATTTCAACAATTTTGAGAGGGATTTGAAAAGTTTCAATGGGAATGGGAAGAATTGGGACAAAAATTGGAAAATTTTTCAGGGACTTTGAAAAAATTTCAACTGGAATTTTAGCCATTTTTTGACGTGAAATTGTAAACATGTGGACATGGATTTTGAAAATTCTAGAGAGAATTTTAAAAGCTTCAAGAGAATTTCAACAATTTTGAGAGGGATTTGAAAAGTTTCAATGGGAATGGGAAGAATTGGGACAAAAATTGGAAAATTTTTAAGGGACTTTGAAAAATTTTCAACTGGAATTTTAGCATTTTTTTGACGTGAAATTGTAAACATGTGGACATGGATTTTGAAAATTCTAGAGAGAATTTTTAAAGCTTCAACAGAATTTCAACCATTTTGAGAGGGATTTGAAAAGTTTCAATGGGAATGGGAAGAATTGGGACAAAAATTGGAAAATTTTTCAGGGACTTTGAAAAAATTTCAACTGGAATTTTAGCCATTTTTTGACGTGAAATTGTAAACATGTGGACATGGATTTTGAAAATTCTAGAGAGAATTTTAAAAGCTTCAAGAGAATTTCAACAATTTTGAGAGGGATTTGAAAAGTTTCAATGGGAATGGGAAGAATTGGGACAAAAATTGGAAAATTTTTAAGGGACTTTGAAAAAATTTCAACTGGAATTTTAGCATTTTTTGACGTGAAATTGTAAACATGTGGACATGGATTTTGAAAATTCTAGAGAGAATTTTAAAAGCTTCAAGAGAATTTCAACAATTTTGAGAGGGATTTGAAAAGTTTCAATGGGAATGGGAAGAATTGGGACAAAAATTGGAAAATTTTTAAGGGACTTTGAAAAAATTTCAACTGGAATTTTAGCCATTTTTTATGTGAAATTGTAAACATGTGGCCATGGATTTTGAAAATTCTAGAGAGAATTTTAAAAGCTTCAACAGAATTTCAACAATTTTGAGAGGGATTTGAAAAGTTTCAATGGGAATGGGAAGAATTGGGACAAAAATTGGAAAATTTTTAAGGGACTTTGAAAAAATTTCAACTGGAATTTTAGCCATTTTTTTACGTGAAATTGTAAACATGTGGACATGGATTTTGAAAATTCTAGAGAGAATTTTAAAAGCTTCAACAGAATTTCAACCATTTTGAGAGGGATTTGAAAAGTTTCAATGGGAATGGGAAGAATTGGGACAAAAATTGGAAAATTTTTAAGGGACTTTGAAAAATTTTCAACTGGAATTTTAGCAATTTTTTGACGTGAAATTGTAAACATGTGGACATGGATTTTGAAAATTCTAGAGAGAATTTTAAAAGCTTCAAGAGAATTTCAACAATTTTGAGAGGGATTTGAAAAGTTTCAATGGGAATGGGAAGAATTGGGACAAAAATTGGAAAATTTTTCAGGGACTTTGAAAAAATTTCAACTGGAATTTTAGCCATTTTTTGACGTGAAATTGTAAACATGTGGACATGGATTTTGAAAATTCTAGAGAGAATTTTAAAAGCTTCAAGAGAATTTCAACAATTTTGAGAGGGATTTGAAAAGTTTCAATGGGAATGGGAAGAATTGGGACAAAAATTGGAAAATTTTTAAGGGACTTTGAAAAAATTTCAACTGGAATTTTAGCATTTTTTTGACGTGAAATTGTAAACATGTGGCCATGGATTTTGAAAATTCTAGAGAGAATTTTAAAAGCTTCAACAGAATTTCAACCATTTTGAGAGGGATTTGAAAAGTTTCAATGGGAATGGGAAGAATTGGGACAAAAATTGGAAAATTTTTCAGGGACTTTGAAAAAATTTCAACTGGAATTTTAGCCATTTTTTGACGTGAAATTGTAAACATGTGGACATGGATTTTGAAAATTCTAGAGAGAATTTTAAAAGCTTCAAGAGAATTTCAACAATTTTGAGAGGGATTTGAAAAGTTTCAATGGGAATGGGAAGAATTGGGACAAAAATTGGAAAATTTTTAAGGGACTTTGAAAAAATTTCAACTGGAATTTTAGCCATTTTTTGACGTGAAATTGTAAACATGTGGACATGGATTTTGAAAATTCTAGAGAGAATTTTTAAAGCTTCAAGAGAATTTCAACAATTTTGAGAGGGATTTGAAAAGTTTCAATGGGAATGGGAAGAATTGGGACAAAAATTGGAAAATTTTTAAGGGACTTTGAAAAAATTTCAACTGGAATTTTAGCCATTTTTTATGTGAAATTGTAAACATGTGGCCATGGATTTTGAAAATTCTAGAGAGAATTTTAAAAGCTTCAACAGAATTTCAACAATTTTGAGAGGGATTTGAAAAGTTTCAATGGGAATGGGAAGAATTGGGACAAAAATTGGAAAATTTTTAAGGGACTTTGAAAAAATTTCAACTGGAATTTTAGCCATTTTTTTACGTGAAATTGTAAACATGTGGACATGGATTTTGAAAATTCTAGAGAGAATTTTAAAAGCTTCAACAGAATTTCAACAATTTTGAGAGGGATTTGAAAAGTTTCAATGGGAATGGGAAGAATTGGGACAAAAATTGGAAAATTTTTAAGGGACTTTGAAAAAATTTCAACTGGAATTTTAGCCATTTTTTGACGTGAAATTGTAAACATGTGGACATGGATTTTGAAAATTCTAGAGAGAATTTTAAAAGCTTCAAGAGAATTTCAACAATTTTGAGAGGGATTTGAAAAGTTTCAATGGGAATGGGAAGAATTGGGACAAAAATTGGAAAATTTTTAAGGGACTTTGAAAAAATTTCAACTGGAATTTTAGCCATTTTTGACGTGAAATTGTAAACATGTGGACATGGATTTTGAAAATTCTAGAGAGAATTTTAAAAGCTTCAAGAGAATTTCAACAATTTTGAGAGGGATTTGAAAAGTTTCAATGGGAATGGGAAGAATTGGGACAAAAATTGGAAAATTTTTAAGGGACTTTGAAAAAATTTCAACTGGAATTTTAGCAATTTTTTGACGTGAAATTGTAAACATGTTGAAGTGGATTTTGAAAATTCTAGAGAGAATTTTAAAAGCTTCAAGAGAATTTCAACCATTTTGAGAGGGATTTGAAAAGTTTCAATGGGAATGGGAAGAATTGGGACAAAAAATGGAAAATTTTTAAGGGACTTTGAAAAAATTTCAACTGGAATTTTAGCCATTTTTTGACGTGAAATTGTAAACATGTGGACATGGATTTTGAAAATTCTAGAGAGAATTTTAAAAGCTTCAACAGAATTTCAACACTTTTGAGAGGGATTTGAAAAGTTTCAATGGGAATGGGAAGAATTGGGACAAAAATTGGAAAATTTTTAAGGGACTTTGAAAAAATTTCAACTGGAATTTTAGCCATTTTTTGATGTGAAATTGTAAACATGTGGCCATGGATTTTGAAAATTCTAGAGAGAATTTTAAAAGCTTCAAGAGAATTTCAACAATTTTGAGAGGGATTTGAAAAGTTTCAATGGGAATGGGAAGAATTGGGACAAAAATTGGAAAATTTTTAAGGGACTTTGAAAAAATTTCAACTGGAATTTTAGCCATTTTTTATGTGAAATTGTAAACATGTGGCCATGGATTTTGAAAATTCTAGAGAGAATTTTAAAAGCTTCAACAGAATTTCAACAATTTTGAGAGGGATTTGAAAAGTTTCAATGGGAATGGGAAGAATTGGGACAAAAATTGGAAAATTTTTAAGGGACTTTGAAAAAATTTCAACTGGAATTTTAGCCATTTTTTTACGTGAAATTGTAAACATGTGGACATGGATTTTGAAAATTCTAGAGAGAATTTTAAAAGCTTCAACAGAATTTCAAACCATTTTGAGAGGGATTTGAAAAGTTTCAATGGGAATGGGAAGAATTGGGACAAAAATTGGAAAATTTTTCAGGGACTTTGAAAAAATTTCAACTGGAATTTTAGCAATTTTTTGACGTGAAATTGTAAACATGTGGACATGGATTTTGAAAATTCTAGAGAGAATTTTAAAAGCTTCAAGAGAATTTCAACAATTTTGAGAGGGATTTGAAAAGTTTCAATGGGAATGGGAAGAATTGGGACAAAAATTGGAAAATTTTTAAGGGACTTTGAAAAATTTCAACTGGAATTTTAGCCATTTTTTGACGTGAAATTGTAAACATGTGGACATGGATTTTGAAAATTCTAGAGAGAATTTTAAAAGCTTCAAGAGAATTTCAACAATTTTGAGAGGGATTTGAAAAGTTTCAATGGGAATGGGAAGAATTGGGACAAAAATTGGAAAATTTTTAAGGGACTTTGAAAAAATTTCAACTGGAATTTTAGCAATTTTTTGACGTGAAATTGTAAACATGTTGAAGTGGATTTTGAAAATTCTAGAGAGAATTTTAAAAGCTTCAAGAGAATTTCAACAATTTTGAGAGGGATTTGAAAAGTTTCAATGGGAATGGGAAGAATTGGGACAAAAAGTGGAAAATTTTTCAGGGACTTTGAAAAAATTTCAACTGGAATTTTAGCCATTTTTTGACGTGAAATTGTAAACATGTGGACATGGATTTTGAAAATTCTAGAGAGAATTTTAAAAGCTTCAACAGAATTTCAACACTTTTGAGAGGGATTTGAAAAGTTTCAATGGGAATGGGAAGAATTGGGACAAAAATTGGAAAATTTTTAAGGGACTTTGAAAAAATTTCAACTGGAATTTTAGCCATTTTTTGATGTGAAATTGTAAACATGTGGCCATGGATTTTGAAAATTCTAGAGAGAATTTTAAAAGCTTCAAGAGAATTTCAACAATTTTGAGAGGGATTTGAAAAGTTTCAATGGGAATGGGAAGAATTGGGACAAAAATTGGAAAATTTTTAAGGGACTTTGAAAAATTTCAACTGGAATTTTAGCCATTTTTTATGTGAAATTGTAAACATGTGGCCATGGATTTTGAAAATTCTAGAGAGAATTTTAAAAGCTTCAACAGAATTTCAACAATTTTGAGAGGGATTTGAAAAGTTTCAATGGGAATGGGAAGAATTGGGACAAAAATTGGAAAATTTTTAAGGGACTTTGAAAAAATTTCAACTGGAATTTTAGCCATTTTTTTACGTGAAATTGTAAACATGTGGACATGGATTTTGAAAATTCTAGAGAGAATTTTAAAAGCTTCAACAGAATTTCAACAATTTTGAGAGGGATTTGAAAAGTTTCAATGGGAATGGGAAGAATTGGGACAAAAATTGGAAAATTTTTCAGGGACTTTGAAAAAATTTCAACTGGAATTTTAGCAATTTTTTGACGTGAAATTGTAAACATGTGGACATGGATTTTGAAAATTCTAGAGAGAATTTTAAAAGCTTCAAGAGAATTTCAACAATTTTGAGAGGGATTTGAAAAGTTTCAATGGGAATGGGAAGAATTGGGACAAAAATTGGAAAATTTTTAAGGGACTTTGAAAAAATTTCAACTGGAATTTTAGCCATTTTTTGACGTGAAATTGTAAACATGTGGACATGGATTTTGAAAATTCTAGAGAGAATTTTAAAAGCTTCAAGAGAATTTCAACAATTTTGAGAGGGATTTGAAAAGTTTCAATGGGAATGGGAAGAATTGGGACAAAAATTGGAAAATTTTTAAGGGACTTTGAAAAAATTTCAACTGGAATTTTAGCAATTTTTTGACGTGAAATTGTAAACATGTTGAAGTGGATTTTGAAAATTCTAGAGAGAATTTTAAAAGCTTCAAGAGAATTTCAACCATTTTGAGAGGGATTTGAAAAGTTTCAATGGGAATGGGAAGAATTGGGACAAAAAGTGGAAAATTTTTCAGGGACTTTGAAAAAATTTCAACTGGAATTTTAGCCATTTTTTGACGTGAAATTGTAAACATGTGGACATGGATTTTGAAAATTCTAGAGAGAATTTTAAAAGCTTCAACAGAATTTCAACACTTTTGAGAGGGATTTGAAAAGTTTCAATGGGAATGGGAAGAATTGGGACAAAAATTGGAAAATTTTTAAGGGACTTTGAAAAAATTTCAACTGGAATTTTAGCCATTTTTTGATGTGAAATTGTAAACATGTGGCCATGGATTTTGAAAATTCTAGAGAGAATTTTAAAAGCTTCAAGAGAATTTCAACAATTTTGAGAGGGATTTGAAAAGTTTCAATGGGAATGGGAAGAATTGGGACAAAAATTGGAAAATTTTTCAGGGACTTTGAAAAAATTTCAACTGGAATTTTAGCATTTTTTGACGTGAAATTGTAAACATGTGGCCATGGATTTTGAAAATTCTAGAGAGAATTTTAAAAGCTTCAACAGAATTTCAACAATTTTAAGAGGGATTTGAAAAGTTTCAATGGGAATGGGAAGAATTGGGACAAAAATTGGAAAATTTTTAAGGGACTTTGAAAAAATTTCAACTGGAATTTTAGCAATTTTTTGACGTGAAATTGTAAACATGTGGACATGGATTTTGAAAATTCTAGAGAGAATTTTAAAAGCTTCAACAGAATTTCAACAATTTTGAGAGGGATTTGAAAAGTTTCAATGGGAATGGGAAGAATTGGGACAAAAATTGGAAAATTTTAAGGGACTTTGAAAAAATTTTCAACTGGAATTTTAGCCATTTTTTGACGTGAAATTGTAAACATGTGGACATGGATTTTGAAAATTCTAGAGAGAATTTTAAAAGCTTCAACAGAATTTCAACAATTTTGAGAGGGATTTGAAAAGTTTCAATGGGAATGGGAAGAATTGGGACAAAAATTGGAAAATTTTTAAGGGACTTTGAAAAATTTCAACTGGAATTTTAGCCATTTTTTGACGTGAAATTGTAAACATGTGGCCATGGATTTTGAAAATTCTAGAGAGAATTTTAAAAGCTTCAACAGAATTTCAACAATTTTGAGAGGGATTTGAAAAGTTTCAATGGGAATGGGAAGAATTGGGACAAAAATTGGAAAATTTTTAAGGGACTTTGAAAAAATTTCAACTGGAATTTTAGCAATTTTTTAATGTGAAATTGTAAACATGTGGACATGGATTTTGAAAATTCTAGAGAGAATTTTAAAAGCTTCAAGAGAATTTCAAGAATTTTGAGAGGGATTTGAAAAGTTTCAATGGGAATGGGAAGAATTGGGACAAAAATTGGAAAATTTTTAAGGGACTTTGAAAAATTTCAACTGGAATTTTAGCCATTTTTTGATGTGAAATTGTAAACATGTGGCCATGGATTTTGAAAATTCTAGAGAGAATTTTAAAAGCTTCAACAGAATTTCAACAATTTTGAGAGGGATTTGAAAAGTTTCAATGGGAAAGGGAAGAATTGGGACAAAAATTGGAAAATTTTAAGGGACTTTGAAAAAATTTCAACTGGAATTTTAGCAATTTTTTGACGTGAAATTGTAAACATGTTGAAGTGGATTTTGAAAATTCTAGAGAGAATTCTAAAAGCTTCAACAGAATTTCAACAATTTTGAGAGGGATTTGAAAAGTTTCAATGGGAATGGGAAGAATTGGGACAAAAATTGAAAAATTTTTAAGGGACTTTGAAAAAATTTCAACTGGAATTTTAGCCATTTTTGACGTGAAATTGTAAACATGTGGCCATGGATTTTGAAAATTCTAGAGAGAATTTTAAAAGCTTCAAGAGAATTTCAACAATTTTGAGAGGGATTTGAAAAGTTTCAATGGGAATGGGAAGAATTGGGACAAAAATTGGAAAATTGTTAAGGGACTTTGAAAAATTTCAACTGGAATTTTAGCCATTTTTTGACGTGAAATTGTAAACATGTGGACATGGATTTTGAAAATTCTAGAGAGAATTTTAAAAGCTTCAACAGAATTTCAACAATTTTGAGAGGGATTTGAAAAGTTTCAATGGGAATGGGAAGAATTGGGACAAAAATTGGAAAATTTTTCAGGGACTTTGAAAAAATTTCAACTGGAATTTTAGCATTTTTTTTACGTGAAATTGTAAACATGTGGACATGGATTTTGAAAATTCTAGAGAGAATTTTAAAAGCTTCAACAGAATTTCAACAATTTTGAGAGGGATTTGAAAAGTTTCAATGGGAATGGGAAGAATTGGGACAAAAATTGGAAAATTTTTAAGGGACTTTGAAAAAATTTCAACTGGAATTTTAGCCATTTTTTGACGTGAAATTGTAAACATGTGGCCATGGATTTTGAAAATTCTAGAGAGAATTTTAAAAGCTTCAAGAGAATTTCAAGAATTTTGAGAGGGATTTGAAAAGTTTCAATGGGAACTGGGAAGAATTGGGACAAAAATTGGAAAATTTTTAAGGGACTTTGAAAAAATTTCAACTGGAATTTTAGCCATTTTTTGACGTGAAATTGTAAACATGTGGACATGGATTTTGAAAATTCTAGAGAGAATTTTAAAAAGCTTCAAGAGAATTTCAAACAATTTTGAGAGGGATTTGAAAAGTTTCAATGGGAATGGGAAGAATTGGGACAAAAATTGGAAAATTGTTAAGGGACTTTGAAAAAATTTCAACTGGAATTTTAGCCATTTTTTGACGTGAAATTGTAAACATGTGGACATGGATTTTGAAAATTCTAGAGAGAATTTTAAAAGCTTCAACAGAATTTCAACAATTTTGAGAGGGATTTGAAAAGTTTCAATGGGAATGGGAAGAATTGGGACAAAAATTGGAAAATTTTTCAGGGACTTTGAAAAAATTTCAACTGGAATTTTAGCATTTTTTTTACGTGAAATTGTAAACATGTGGACATGGATTTTGAAAATTCTAGAGAGAATTTTAAAAGCTTCAACAGAATTTCAACAATTTTGAGAGGGATTTGAAAAGTTTCAATGGGAATGGGAAGAATTGGGACAAAAATTGAAAAATTTTTAAGGGACTTTGAAAAATTTCAACTGGAATTTTAGCCATTTTTTGACGTGAAATTGTAAACATGTGGCCATGGATAGAATTTTAAAAGGGAAGAATTGGGACAAAAATTGGAAAATTGTTAAGGGACTTTGAAAAAATTTCAACTGGAATTTTAGCCATTTTTTGATAAACATGTGGACATGGATTGAAAATTAGAGAGAATTTTAAAAGCTTCAACAGAATTTCAACAATTTTGAGAGGAAAGTTTCATGGGAATGGGAAGAATTGGGACAAAAATTGGAAAATTTTTCAGGACTTTGAAAAATTTCAACTGGAATTTTAGCATTTTTTTTACGTGAAATTGTAAACATGTGGACATGGATTTTGAAAATTCTAGAGAGAATTTTAAAAGCTTCAACAGAATTTCAACAATTTTGAGAGGGATTTGAAAAGTTTCAATGGGAATGGGAAGAATTGGGACAAAAA
>NW_028115277.1:0-54054 GCF_964273445.1 Streptopelia decaocto | reverse complement strand
ACAAAAATTGGAAAATTTAGAAGGGACTATGAAAAAATTTCAACTGGAATTTTAGCCATTTTTTGACGTGAAATTGTAAACATGTGGCCATGGATTTTGAAAATTCTAGAGAGAATTTTAAAAGCTTCAACAGAATTTCAACAATTTTGGGAGGGATTTGAAAAGTTTCAATGGGAATGGGAAGAATTGGGACAAAAATTGGAAAATTTTTAAGGGACTTTGAAAAAATTTCAACTGGAATTTTAGCCATTTTTTGACGTGAAATTGTAAACATGTGGACATGGATTTTGAAAATTCTAGAGAGAATTTTAAAAGCTTCAAGAGAATTTCAACAATTTTGAGAGGGATTTGAAAAGTTTCAATGGGAATGGGAAGAATTGGGACAAAAATTGGAAAATTTTTAAGGGACTTTGAAAAAATTTCAACTGGAATTTTAGCAATTTTGACGTGAAATTGTAAACATGTGGACATGGATTTTGAAAATTCTAGAGAGAATTTTAAAAGCTTCAACAGAATTTCAACAATTTTGAGAGGGATTTGAAAAGTTTCAATGGGAATGGGAAGAATTGGGACAAAAATTGGAAAATTTTGAAGGGACTTTGAAAAAATTTCAACTGGAATTTTAGCCATTTTTTGACGTGAAATTGTAAACATGTGGACATGGATTTTGAAAATTCTAGAGAGAATTTTAAAAGCTTCAAGAGAATTTCAACAATTTTGAGAGGGATTTGAAAAGTTTCAATGGGAATGGGAAGAATTGGGACAAAAATTGGAAAATTTTTAAGGGACTTTGAAAAAATTTCAACTGGAATTTTAGCCATTTTTTGACGTGAAATTGTAAACATGTGGACATGGCTTTTGAAAATTCTAGAGAGAATTTTAAAAGCTTCAACAGAATTTCCACAATTTTGAGAGGGACTTGAAAAGTTTCAATGGGAATGGGAAGAATTGGGACAAAAATTGGAAAATTTTTAAGGGACTTTGAAAAAATTTCAACTGGAATTTTAGCCATTTTTTGACGTGAAATTGTAAACATGTGGACATGGATTTTGAAAATTCTAGAGAGAATTTTAAAAGCTTCAAGAGAATTTCAACAATTTTGAGAGGGATTTGAAAAGTTTCAATGGGAATGGGAAGAATTGGGACGAAAATTGGAAAATTTTTCAGGGACTTTGAAAAAATTGCAACTGGAATTTTAGCAATTTTGATGTGAAATTGTAAACATGTTGAAGTGGATTTTGAAAATTCTAGAGAGAATTTTAAAAGCTTCAACAGAATTTCAACAGTTTTGAGAGGGATTTGAAAAGTTTCAATGGGAATGGGAAGAATTGGGACAAAAATTGGAAAATTTTTAAGGGACTTTGAAAAAATTTCAACTGGAATTTTAGCCTTTTTTTATGTGAAATTGTAAACATGTGGACATGGATTTTGAAAATTCTAGAGAGAATTTTAAAAGCTTCAACAGAATTTCAACAATTTTGAGAGGGATTTGAAAAGTTTCAATGGGAATGGGAAGAATTGGGACAAAAATTGGAAAATTTTTAAGGGACTTTGAAAAAATTTCAACTGGAATTTTAGCCATTTTTTGACGTGAAATTGTAAACATGTGGACATGGCTTTTGAAAATTCTAGAGAGAATTTTAAAAGCTTCAACAGAATTTCAACAATTTTGAGAGGGATTTGAAAAGTTTCAATGGGAATGGGAAGAATTGGGACAAAAATTGGAAAATTTTTAAGGGACTTTGAAAAAATTTCAACTGGAATTTTAGCCTTTTTTTATGTGAAATTGTAAACATGTGGACATGGATTTTGAAAATTCTAGAGAGAATTTTAAAAGCTTCAACAGAATTTCAACAATTTTGAGAGGGATTTGAAAAGTTTCAATGGGAATGGGAAGAATTGGGACAAAAATTGGAAAATTTTTAAGGGACTTTGAAAAAATTTCAACTGGAATTTTAGCAATTTTGACGTGAAATTGTAAACATGTGGCCATGGATTTTGAAAATTCTAGAGAGAATTTTAAAAGCTTCAACAGAATTTCAACAATTTTGAGAGGGATTTGAAAAGTTTCAATGGGAATGGGAAGAATTGGGACAAAAATTGGAAAATTTTTCAGGGACTTTGAAAAAATTGCAACTGGAATTTTAGCCATTTTTTGACGTGAAATTGTAAACATGTGGACATGGATTTTGAAAATTCTAGAGAGAATTTTAAAAGCTTCAACAGAATTTCCACAATTTTGAGAGGGACTTGAAAGTTTCAATGGGAATGGGAAGAATTGGGACAAAAATTGGAAAATTTTTAAGGGACTTTGAAAAAATTTCAACTGGAATTTTAGCCATTTTTTGACGTGAAATTGTAAACATGTGGACATGGATTTTGAAAATTCTAGAGAGAATTTTAAAAGCTTCAACAGAATTTCAACAATTTTGAGAGGGATTTGAAAAGTTTCAATGGGAATGGGAAGAATTGGGACAAAAATTGGAAAATTTTGAAGGGACTGAAAAAATTTCAACTGGAATTTTAGCCATTTTTTGACGTGAAATTGTAAACATGTGGACATGGATTTTGAAAATTCTAGAGAGAATTTTAAAAGCTTCAAGAGAATTTCAACAATTTTGAGAGGGATTTGAAAAGTTTCAATGGGAATGGGAAGAATTGGGACAAAAATTGGAAAATTTTTAAGGGACTTTGAAAAAATTTCAACTGGAATTTTAGCCATTTTTTGACGTGAAATTGTAAACATGTGGACATGGATTTTGAAAATTCTAGAGAGAATTTTAAAAGCTTCAAGAGAATTTCAACAATTTTGAGAGGGATTTGAAAAGTTTCAATGGGAATGGGAAGAATTGGGACAAAAATTGGAAAATTTTTAAGGGACTTTGAAAAAATTGCAACTGGAATTTTAGCCATTTTTTGACGTGAAATTGTAAACATGTGGACATGGATTTTGAAAATTCTAGAGAGAATTTTAAAAGCTTCAACAGAATTTCCACAATTTTGAGAGGGACTTGAAAAGTTTCAATGGTAATGGGATGAATTGGGACAAAAATTGGAAAATTTTTAAGGGACTTTGAAAAAATTTCAACTGGAATTTTAGCCATTTTTTGACGTGAAATTGTAAACATGTGGACATGGATTTTGAAAATTCTAGAGAGAATTTTAAAAGCTTCAAGAGAATTTCAACAATTTTGAGAGGGATTTGAAAAGTTTCAATGGGAATGGGAAGAATTGGGACAAAAATTGGAAAATTTTGAAGGGACTTTGAAAAAATTTCAACTGGAATTTTAGCCATTTTTTGACGTGAAATTGTAAACATGTGGCCATGGATTTTGAAAATTCTAGAGAGAATTTTAAAAGCTTCAACAGAATTTCAACAATTTTGAGAGGGATTTGAAAAGTTTCAATGGGAATGGGAAGAATTGGGACAAAAATTGGAAAATTTTTAAGGGACTTTGACAAAATTTCAACTGGAATTTTAGCCATTTTTTGACGTGAAATTGTAAACATGTGGACATGGATTTTGAAAATTCTAGAGAGAATTTTAAAAGCTTCAAGAGAATTTCAACAATTTTGAGAGGGATTTGAAAAGTTTCAATGGGAATGGGAAGAATTGGGACAAAAATTGGAAAATTTTTAAGGGACTTTGAAAAAATTGCAACTGGAATTTTAGCCATTTTTTGACGTGAAATTGTAAACATGTGGACATGGATTTTGAAAATTCTAGAGAGAATTTTAAAAGCTTCAACAGAATTTCCACAATTTTGAGAGGGACTTGAAAAGTTTCAATGGGAATGGGAAGAATTGGGACAAAAATTGGAAAATTTTTAAGGGACTTTGAAAAAATTTCAACTGGAATTTTAGCCATTTTTTGACGTGAAATTGTAAACATGTGGACATGGATTTTGAAAATTCTAGAGAGAATTTTAAAAGCTTCAAGAGAATTTCAACAATTTTGAGAGGGATTTGAAAAGTTTCAATGGGAATGGGAAGAATTGGGACGAAAATTGGAAAATTTTTCAGGGACTTTGAAAAAATTGCAACTGGAATTTTAGCAATTTTGATGTGAAATTGTAAACATGTTGAAGTGGATTTTGAAAATTCTAGAGAGAATTTTAAAAGCTTCAACAGAATTTCAACAGTTTTGAGAGGGATTTGAAAAGTTTCAATGGGAATGGGAAGAATTGGGACAAAAATTGGAAAATTTTTAAGGGACTTTGAAAAAATTTCAACTGGAATTTTAGCCTTTTTTTATGTGAAATTGTAAACATGTGGACATGGATTTTTGAAAATTCTAGAGAGAATTTTAAAAGCTTCAACAGAATTTCAACAATTTTGAGAGGGATTTGAAAAGTTTCAATGGGAATGGGAAGAATTGGGACAAAAATTGGAAAATTTTTCAGGGACTTTGAAAAAATTTCAACTGGAATTTTAGCCATTTTTTGACGTGAAATTGTAAACATGTTGAAGTGGATTTTGAAAATTCTAGAGAGAATTTTAAAAGCTTCAACAGAATTTCAACAATTTTGAGAGGGATTTGAAAAGTTTCAATGGGAATGGGAAGAATTGGGACAAAAATTGGAAAATTTTTAAGGGACTTTGAAAAAATTTCAACTGGAATTTTAGCCTTTTTTTATGTGAAATTGTAAACATGTGGACATGGATTTTGAAAATTCTAGAGAGAATTTTAAAAGCTTCAACAGAATTTCAACAATTTTGAGAGGGATTTGAAAAGTTTCAATGGGAATGGGAAGAATTGGGACAAAAATTGGAAAATTTTTAAGGGACTTTGAAAAAATTTCAACTGGAATTTTAGCAATTTTGACGTGAAATTGTAAACATGTGGCCATGGATTTTGAAAATTCTAGAGAGAATTTTAAAAGCTTCAACAGAATTTCAACAATTTTGAGAGGGATTTGAAAAGTTTCAATGGGAATGGGAAGAATTGGGACAAAAATTGGAAAATTTTGAAGGGACTTTGAAAAAATTTCAACTGGAATTTTAGCCATTTTTTGACGTGAAATTGTAAACATGTGGACATGGCTTTTGAAAATTCTAGAGAGAATTTTAAAAGCTTCAACAGAATTTCAACAATTTTGAGAGGGATTTGAAAAGTCTCAATGGGAATGGGAAGAATTGGGACAAAAATTGGAAAACTTTTAAGGGACTTTGAAAAAATTTCAACTGGAATTTTAGCCTTTTTTTATGTGAAATTGTAAACATGTGGACATGGATTTTGAAAATTCTAGAGAGAATTTTAAAAGCTTCAACAGAATTTCAACAATTTTGAGAGGGATTTGAAAAGTTTCAATGGGAATGGGAAGAATTGGGACAAAAATTGGAAAATTTTTAAGGGACTTTGAAAAAATTGCAACTGGAATTTTAGCCATTTTTTGACGTGAAATTGTAAACATGTGGACATGGATTTTGAAAATTCTAGAGAGAATTTTAAAAGCTTCAACAGAATTTCCACAATTTTGAGAGGGATTTGAAAAGTTTCAATGGGAATGGGAAGAATTGGGACAAAAATTGGAAAATTTTTAAGGGACTTTGAAAAAATTTCAACTGGAATTTTAGCCATTTTTTGACGTGAAATTGTAAACATGTGGACATGGATTTTGAAAATTCTAGAGAGAATTTTAAAAGCTTCAAGAGAATTTCAACAATTTTGAGAGGGATTTGAAAAGTTTCAATGGGAATGGGAAGAATTGGGACGAAAATTGGAAAATTTTTCAGGGACTTTGAAAAAATTGCAACTGGAATTTTAGCAATTTTGATGTGAAATTGTAAACATGTTGAAGTGGATTTTGAAAATTCTAGAGAGAATTTTAAAAGCTTCAACAGAATTTCAACAGTTTTGAGAGGGATTTGAAAAGTTTCAATGGGAATGGGAAGAATTGGGACAAAAATTGGAAAATTTTTAAGGGACTTTGAAAAAATTTCAACTGGAATTTTAGCCTTTTTTTATGTGAAATTGTAAACATGTGGACATGGATTTTGAAAATTCTAGAGAGAATTTTAAAAGCTTCAACAGAATTTCAACAATTTTGAGAGGGATTTGAAAAGTTTCAATGGGAATGGGAAGAATTGGGACAAAAATTGGAAAATTTTTCAGGGACTTTGAAAAAATTTCAACTGGAATTTTAGCCATTTTTTGACGTGAAATTGTAAACATGTGGACATGGATTTTGAAAATTCTAGAGAGAATTTTAAAAGCTTCAACAGAATTTCAACAATTTTGAGAGGGATTTGAAAAGTTTCAATGGGAATGGGAAGAATTGGGACAAAAATTGGAAAATTTTTAAGGGACTTTGAAAAAATTTCAACTGGAATTTTAGCCTTTTTTTATGTGAAATTGTAAACATGTGGACATGGATTTTGAAAATTCTAGAGAGAATTTTAAAAGCTTCAACAGAATTTCAACAATTTTGAGAGGGATTTGAAAAGTTTCAATGGGAATGGGAAGAATTGGGACAAAAATTGGAAAATTTTTAAGGGACTTTGAAAAAATTTCAACTGGAATTTTAGCAATTTTGACGTGAAATTGTAAACATGTGGCCATGGATTTTGAAAATTCTAGAGAGAATTTTAAAAGCTTCAACAGAATTTCAACAATTTTGAGAGGGATTTGAAAAGTTTCAATGGGAATGGGAAGAATTGGGACAAAAATTGGAAAATTTTGAAGGGACTTTGAAAAAATTTCAACTGGAATTTTAGCCATTTTTTGACGTGAAATTGTAAACATGTGGACATGGCTTTTGAAAATTCTAGAGAGAATTTTAAAAGCTTCAACAGAATTTCAACAATTTTGAGAGGGATTTGAAAAGTCTCAATGGGAATGGGAAGAATTGGGACAAAAATTGGAAAACTTTTAAGGGACTTTGAAAAAATTTCAACTGGAATTTTAGCCTTTTTTTATGTGAAATTGTAAACATGTGGACATGGATTTTGAAAATTCTAGAGAGAATTTTAAAAGCTTCAACAGAATTTCAACAATTTTGAGAGGGATTTGAAAAGTTTCAATGGGAATGGGAAGAATTGGGACAAAAATTGGAAAATTTTTAAGGGACTTTGAAAAAATTGCAACTGGAATTTTAGCAATTTTTTGACGTGAAATTGTAAACATGTGGACATGGATTTTGAAAATTCTAGAGAGAATTTTAAAAGCTTCAACAGAATTTCCACAATTTTGAGAGGGATTTGAAAAGTTTCAATGGGAATGGGAAGAATTGGGACAAAAATTGGAAAATTTTTAAGGGACTTTGAAAAAATTTCAGCTGGAATTTTAGCCATTTTTTGACGTGAAATTATAAACGTGGACATGGATTTTGAAAATTCTAGAGAGAATTTTAAAAGCTTCAAGAGAATTTCAACAATTTTGAGAGGGATTTGAAAAGTTTCAATGGGAATGGGAAGAATTGGGACAAAAATTGGAAAATTTTTAAGGGACTTTGAAAAAATTTCAACTGGAATTTTAGCCATTTTTTGACGTGAAATTGTAAACATGATGAAGTGGATTTTGAAAATTCTAGAGAGAATTTTAAAAGCTTCAACAGAATTTCAACAATTTTGGGAGGGATTTGAAAAGTTTCAATGGGAATGGGAAGAATTGGGACAAAAATTGGAAAATTTTTAAGGGACTTTGAAAAAATTTCAACTGGAATTTTAGCCATTTTTTGACGTGAAATTGTAAACATGTGACCATGGATTTTGAAAATTCTAGAGAGAATTTTAAAAGCTTCAAGAGAATTTCAACAATTTTGAGAGGGATTTGAAAAGTTTCAATGGGAATGGGAAGAATTGGGACAAAAATTGGAAAATTTTTCAGGGACTTTGAAAAAATTTCAACTGGAATTTTAGCCATTTTTTGACGTGAAATTGTAAACATGTGGCCATGGATTTTGAAAATTCTAGAGAGAATTTTAAAAGCTTCAACAGAATTTCAACAATTTTGAGAGGGATTTGAAAAGTTTCAATGGGAATGGGAAGAATTGGGACAAAAATTGGAAAATTTTTAAGGGACTTTGAAAAAATTTCAACTGGAATTTTAGCAATTTTGACGTGAAATTGTAAACATGTGGCCATGGATTTTGAAAATTCTAGAGAGAATTTTAAAAGCTTCAACAGAATTTCAACAATTTTGAGAGGGATTTGAAAAGTCTCAATGGGAATGGGAAGAATTGGGACAAAAATTGGAAAATTTTTCAGGGACTTTGAAAAAATTTCAACTGGAATTTTAGCCTTTTTTTATGTGAAATTGTAAACATGTGGACATGGATTTTGAAAATTCTAGAGAGAATTTTAAAAGCTTCAACAGAATTTCCACAATTTTGAGAGGGACTTGAAAAGTTTCAATGGGAATGGGAAGAATTGGGACAAAAATTGGAAAATTTTTCAGGGACTTTGAAAAAATTTCAACTGGAATTTTAGCCATTTTTTGACGTGAAATTGTAAACATGTGGACATGGATTTTGAAAATTCTAGAGAGAATTTTAAAAGCTTCAAGAGAATTTCAACAATTTTGAGAGGGATTTGAAAAGTTTCAATGGGAATGGGAAGAATTGGGACAAAAATTGGAAAATTTTGAAGGGACTGAAAAAATTTCAACTGGAATTTTAGCCATTTTTTGACGTGAAATTGTAAACATGTGGACATGGATTTTGAAAATTCTAGAGAGAATTTTAAAAGCTTCAAGAGAATTTCAACAATTTTGAGAGGGATTTGAAAAGTTTCAATGGGAATGGGAAGAATTGGGACAAAAATTGGAAAATTTTTAAGGGACTTTGAAAAAATTTCAACTGGAATTTTAGCCATTTTTTGACGTGAAATTGTAAACATGTGGACATGGATTTTGAAAATTCTAGAGAGAATTTTAAAAGCTTCAAGAGAATTTCAACAATTTTGAGAGGGATTTGAAAAGTTTCAATGGGAATGGGAAGAATTGGGACAAAAATTGGAAAATTTTTAAGGGACTTTGAAAAAATTGCAACTGGAATTTTAGCCATTTTTTGACGTGAAATTGTAAACATGTGGACATGGATTTTGAAAATTCTAGAGAGAATTTTAAAAGCTTCAACAGAATTTCCACAATTTTGAGAGGGACTTGAAAAGTTTCAATGGTAATGGGATGAATTGGGACAAAAATTGGAAAATTTTTAAGGGACTTTGAAAAAATTTCAACTGGAATTTTAGCCATTTTTTGACGTGAAATTGTAAACATGTGGACATGGATTTTGAAAATTCTAGAGAGAATTTTAAAAGCTTCAACAGAATTTCAACAATTTTGAGAGGGATTTGAAAAGTTTCAATGGGAATGGGAAGAATTGGGACAAAAATTGGAAAATTTTGAAGGGACTTTGAAAAAATTGCAACTGGAATTTTAGCCATTTTTTGACGTGAAATTGTAAACATGTGGCCATGGATTTTGAAAATTCTAGAGAGAATTTTAAAAGCTTCAACAGAATTTCAACAATTTTGAGAGGGATTTGAAAAGTTTCAATGGGAATGGGAAGAATTGGGACAAAAATTGGAAAATTTTTAAGGGACTTTGAAAAAATTTCAACTGGAATTTTAGCCATTTTTTGACGTGAAATTGTAAACATGTGGACATGGATTTTGAAAATTCTAGAGAGAATTTTAAAAGCTTCAAGAGAATTTCAACAATTTTGAGAGGGATTTGAAAAGTTTCAATGGGAATGGGAAGAATTGGGACAAAAATTGGAAAATTTTTAAGGGACTTTGAAAAAATTGCAACTGGAATTTTAGCCATTTTTTGACGTGAAATTGTAAACATGTGGACATGGATTTTGAAAATTCTAGAGAGAATTTTAAAAGCTTCAACAGAATTTCCACAATTTTGAGAGGGACTTGAAAAGTTTCAATGGGAATGGGAAGAATTGGGACAAAAATTGGAAAATTTTTAAGGGACTTTGAAAAAATTTCAACTGGAATTTTAGCCATTTTTTGACGTGAAATTGTAAACATGTGGACATGGATTTTGAAAATTCTAGAGAGAATTTTAAAAGCTTCAAGAGAATTTCAACAATTTTGAGAGGGATTTGAAAAGTTTCAATGGGAATGGGAAGAATTGGGACGAAAATTGGAAAATTTTTCAGGGACTTTGAAAAAATTGCAACTGGAATTTTAGCAATTTTGATGTGAAATTGTAAACATGTTGAAGTGGATTTTGAAAATTCTAGAGAGAATTTTAAAAGCTTCAACAGAATTTCAACAGTTTTGAGAGGGATTTGAAAAGTTTCAATGGGAATGGGAAGAATTGGGACAAAAATTGGAAAATTTGTAAGGGACTTTGAAAAAATTTCAACTGGAATTTTAGCCTTTTTTTATGTGAAATTGTAAACATGTGGACATGGATTTTGAAAATTCTAGAGAGAATTTTAAAAGCTTCAACAGAATTTCAACAATTTTGAGAGGGATTTGAAAAGTTTCAATGGGAATGGGAAGAATTGGGACAAAAATTGGAAAATTTTTCAGGGACTTTGAAAAAATTTCAACTGGAATTTTAGCAATTTTGACGTGAAATTGTAAACATGTGGCCATGGATTTTGAAAATTCTAGAGAGAATTTTAAAAGCTTCAACAGAATTTCAACAATTTTGAGAGGGATTTGAAAAGTTTCAATGGGAATGGGAAGAATTGGGACAAAAATTGGAAAATTTTTAAGGGACTTTGAAAAAATTTCAACTGGAATTTTAGCCATTTTTTGACGTGAAATTGTAAACATGTGGACATGGCTTTTGAAAATTCTAGAGAGAATTTTAAAAGCTTCAACAGAATTTCAACAATTTTGAGAGGGATTTGAAAAGTCTCAATGGGAATGGGAAGAATTGGGACAAAAATTGGAAAACTTTTAAGGGACTTTGAAAAAATTTCAACTGGAATTTTAGCCTTTTTTTATGTGAAATTGTAAACATGTGGACATGGATTTTGAAAATTCTAGAGAGAATTTTAAAAGCTTCAAGAGAATTTCAACAATTTTGAGAGGGATTTGAAAAGTTTCAATGGGAATGGGAAGAATTGGGACAAAAATTGGAAAATTTTTAAGGGACTTTGAAAAAATTTCAACTGGAATTTTAGCCATTTTTTGACGTGAAATTGTAAACATGTGGACATGGATTTTGAAAATTCTAGAGAGAATTTTAAAAGCTTCAACAGAATTTCCACAATTTTGAGAGGGATTTGAAAAGTTTCAATGGGAATGGGAAGAATTGGGACAAAAATTGGAAAATTTTTAAGGGACTTTGAAAAAATTTCAGCTGGAATTTTAGCCATTTTTTGACGTGAAATTATAAACGTGGACATGGATTTTGAAAATTCTAGAGAGAATTTTAAAAGCTTCAAGAGAATTTCAACAATTTTGAGAGGGATTTGAAAAGTTTCAATGGGAATGGGAAGAATTGGGACAAAAATTGGAAAATTTTTAAGGGACTTTGAAAAAATTTCAACTGGAATTTTAGCCATTTTTTGACGTGAAATTGTAAACATGATGAAGTGGATTTTGAAAATTCTAGAGAGAATTTTAAAAGCTTCAACAGAATTTCAACAATTTTGGGAGGGATTTGAAAAGTTTCAATGGGAATGGGAAGAATTGGGACAAAAATTGGAAAATTTTTAAGGGACTTTGAAAAAATTTCAACTGGAATTTTAGCCATTTTTTGACGTGAAATTGTAAACATGTGGCCATGGATTTTGAAAATTCTAGAGAGAATTTTAAAAGCTTCAAGAGAATTTCAACAATTTTGAGAGGGATTTGAAAAGTTTCAATGGGAATGGGAAGAATTGGGACAAAAATTGGAAAATTTTTCAGGGACTTTGAAAAAATTTCAACTGGAATTTTAGCCATTTTTTGACGTGAAATTGTAAACATGTTGAAGTGGATTTTGAAAATTCTAGAGAGAATTTTAAAAGCTTCAACAGAATTTCAACAATTTTGAGAGGGATTTGAAAAGTTTCAATGGGAATGGGAAGAATTGGGACAAAAATTGGAAAATTTTTAAGGGACTTTGAAAAAATTTCAACTGGAATTTTAGCAATTTTGACGTGAAATTGTAAACATGTGGCCATGGATTTTGAAAATTCTAGAGAGAATTTTAAAAGGTTCAACAGAATTTCAACAATTTTGAGAGGGATTTGAAAAGTTTCAATGGGAATGGGAAGAATTGGGACAAAAATTGGAAAATTTTTAAGGGACTTTGAAAAAATTGCAACTGGAATTTTAGCCATTTTTTGACGTGAAATTGTAAACATGTTGAAGTGGATTTTGAAAATTCTAGAGAGAATTTTAAAAGCTTCAAGAGAATTTCAACAATTTTGAGAGGGATTTGAAAAGTTTCAATGGGAATGGGAAGAATTGGGACAAAAATTGGAAAATTTTTCAGGGACTTTGAAAAAATTTCAACTGGAATTTTAGCCATTTTTTTATGTGAAATTGTAAACATGTGGACATGGCTTTTGAAAATTCTAGAGAGAATTTTAAAAGCTTCAACAGAATTTCAACAATTTTGAGAGGGATTTGAAAAGTCTCAATGGGAATGGGAAGAATTGGGACAAAAATTGGAAAATTTTTAAGGGACTTTGAAAAAATTTCAACTGGAATTTTAGCCTTTTTTTATGTGAAATTGTAAACATGTGGACATGGATTTTGAAAATTCTAGAGAGAATTTTAAAAGCTTCAACAGAATTTCAACAATTTTGAGAGGGATTTGAAAAGTTTCAATGGGAATGGGAAGAATTGGGACAAAAATTGGAAAATTTTTAAGGGACTTTGAAAAAATTGCAACTGGAATTTTAGCAATTTTTTGACGTGAAATTGTAAACATGTGGACATGGATTTTGAAAATTCTAGAGAGAATTTTAAAAGCTTCAACAGAATTTCAACAATTTTGAGAGGGATTTGAAAAGTTTCAATGGGAATGGGAAGAATTGGGACAAAAATTGGAAAATTTTTAAGGGACTTTGAAAAAATTTCAGCTGGAATTTTAGCCATTTTTTGACGTGAAATTATAAACGTGGACATGGATTTTGAAAATTCTAGAGAGAATTTTAAAAGCTTCAAGAGAATTTCAACAATTTTGAGAGGGATTTGAAAAGTTTCAATGGGAATGGGAAGAATTGGGACAAAAATTGGAAAATTTTTAAGGGACTTTGAAAAAATTGCAACTGGAATTTTAGCCATTTTTTGACGTGAAATTGTAAACATGATGAAGTGGATTTTGAAAATTCTAGAGAGAATTTTAAAAGCTTCAACAGAATTTCAACAATTTTGGGAGGGATTTGAAAAGTTTCAATGGGAATGGGAAGAATTGGGACAAAAATTGGAAAATTTTTAAGGGACTTTGAAAAAATTTCAACTGGAATTTTAGCCATTTTTTGACGTGAAATTGTAAACATGTGGCCATGGATTTTGAAAATTCTAGAGAGAATTTTAAAAGCTTCAAGAGAATTTCAACAATTTTGAGAGGGATTTGAAAAGTTTCAATGGGAATGGGAAGAATTGGGACAAAAATTGGAAAATTTTTCAGGGACTTTGAAAAAATTTCAACTGGAATTTTAGCCATTTTTTGACGTGAAATTGTAAACATGTTGAAGTGGATTTTGAAAATTCTAGAGAGAATTTTAAAAGCTTCAACAGAATTTCAACAATTTTGAGAGGGATTTGAAAAGTTTCAATGGGAATGGGAAGAATTGGGACGAAAATTGGAAAATTTTTAAGGGACTTTGAAAAAATTTCAACTGGAATTTTAGCCTTTTTTATGTGAAATTGTAAACATGTGGACATGGATTTTGAAAATTCTAGAGAGAATTTTAAAAGCTTCAACAGAATTTCAACAATTTTGAGAGGGATTTGAAAAGTTTCAATGGGAATGGGAAGAATTGGGACAAAAATTGGAAAATTTTTAAGGGACTTTGAAAAAATTTCAACTGGAATTTTAGCAATTTTGACGTGAAATTGTAAACATGTGGCCATGGATTTTGAAAATTCTAGAGAGAATTTTAAAAGCTTCAACAGAATTTCAACAATTTTGAGAGGGATTTGAAAAGTTTCAATGGGAATGGGAAGAATTGGGACAAAAATTGGAAAATTTTTAAGGGACTTTGAAAAAATTGCAACTGGAATTTTAGCCATTTTTTGACGTGAAATTGTAAACATGTTGAAGTGGATTTTGAAAATTCTAGAGAGAATTTTAAAAGCTTCAAGAGAATTTCAACAATTTTGAGAGGGATTTGAAAAGTTTCAATGGGAATGGGAAGAATTGGGACAAAAATTGGAAAATTTTTCAGGGACTTTGAAAAAATTTCAACTGGAATTTTAGCCATTTTTTTATGTGAAATTGTAAACATGTGGACATGGCTTTTGAAAATTCTAGAGAGAATTTTAAAAGCTTCAACAGAATTTCAACAATTTTGAGAGGGATTTGAAAAGTCTCAATGGGAATGGGAAGAATTGGGACAAAAATTGGAAAATTTTTAAGGGACTTTGAAAAAATTTCAACTGGAATTTTAGCCTTTTTTTATGTGAAATTGTAAACATGTGGACATGGATTTTGAAAATTCTAGAGAGAATTTTAAAAGCTTCAACAGAATTTCAACAATTTTGAGAGGGATTTGAAAAGTTTCAATGGGAATGGGAAGAATTGGGACAAAAATTGGAAAATTTTTAAGGGACTTTGAAAAAATTGCAACTGGAATTTTAGCAATTTTTTGACGTGAAATTGTAAACATGTGGCCATGGATTTTGAAAATTCTAGAGAGAATTTTAAAAGCTTCAACAGAATTTCCACAATTTTGAGAGGGATTTGAAAAGTTTCAATGGGAATGGGAAGAATTGGGACAAAAATTGGAAAATTTTTAAGGGACTTTGAAAAAATTTCAGCTGGAATTTTAGCCATTTTTTGACGTGAAATTATAAACGTGGACATGGATTTTGAAAATTCTAGAGAGAATTTTAAAAGCTTCAACAGAATTTCAACAATTTTGAGAGGGATTTGAAAAGTTTCAATGGGAATGGGAAGAATTGGGACAAAAATTGGAAAATTTTTAAGGGACTTTGAAAAAATTTCAACTGGAATTTTAGCCATTTTTTTATGTGAAATTGTAAACATGTGGACATGGCTTTTGAAAATTCTAGAGAGAATTTTAAAAGCTTCAACAGAATTTCAACAATTTTGGGAGGGATTTGAAAAGTTTCAATGGGAATGGGAAGAATTGGGACAAAAATTGGAAAATTTTTCAGGGACTTTGAAAAAATTTCAACTGGAATTTTAGCCATTTTTTGACGTGAAATTGTAAACATGTGGACATGGATTTTGAAAATTCTAGAGAGAATTTTAAAAGCTTCAAGAGAATTTCAACAATTTTGAGAGGGATTTGAAAAGTTTCAATGGGAATGGGAAGAATTGGGACAAAAATTGGAAAATTTTTCAGGGACTTTGAAAAAATTTCAACTGGAATTTTAGCCATTTTTTGACGTGAAATTGTAAACATGTTGAAGTGGATTTTGAAAATTCTAGAGAGAATTTTAAAAGCTTCAACAGAATTTCCACAATTTTGAGAGGGACTTGAAAAGTTTCAATGGTAATGGGATGAATTGGGACAAAAATTGGAAAATTTTTAAGGGACTTTGAAAAAATTTCAACTGGAATTTTAGCAATTTTTTGACGTGAAATTGTAAACATGTGGACATGGATTTTGAAAATTCTAGAGAGAATTTTAAAAGCTTCAACAGAATTTCAACAATTTTGAGAGGGATTTGAAAAGTTTCAATGGGAATGGGAAGAATTGGGACAAAAATTGGAAAATTTTTAAGGGACTTTGAAAAAATTTCAACTGGAATTTTAGCCATTTTTTGACGTGAAATTGTAAACATGTGGCCATGGATTTTGAAAATTCTAGAGAGAATTTTAAAAGCTTCAACAGAATTTCAACAATTTTGAGAGGGATTTGAAAAGTTTCAATGGGAATGGGAAGAATTGGGACAAAAATTGGAAAATTTTTCAGGGACTTTGACAAAATTTCAACTGGAATTTTAGCCATTTTTTGACGTGAAATTGTAAACATGTGGACATGGATTTTGAAAATTCTAGAGAGAATTTTAAAAGCTTCAAGAGAATTTCAACAATTTTGAGAGGGATTTGAAAAGTTTCAATGGGAATGGGAAGAATTGGGACAAAAATTGGAAAATTTTTAAGGGACTTTGAAAAAATTGCAACTGGAATTTTAGCCATTTTTTGACGTGAAATTGTAAACATGTGGACATGGATTTTGAAAATTCTAGAGAGAATTTTAAAAGCTTCAACAGAATTTCCACAATTTTGAGAGGGACTTGAAAAGTTTCAATGGGAATGGGAAGAATTGGGACAAAAATTGGAAAATTTTTAAGGGACTTTGAAAAAATTTCAACTGGAATTTTAGCAATTTTTTGACGTGAAATTGTAAACATGTGGACATGGATTTTGAAAATTCTAGAGAGAATTTTAAAAGCTTCAACAGAATTTCCACAATTTTGAGAGGGATTTGAAAAGTTTCAATGGGAATGGGAAGAATTGGGACAAAAATTGGAAAATTTTTAAGGGACTTTGAAAAAATTTCAACTGGAATTTTAGCCATTTTTTGACGTGAAATTGTAAACATGTGGCCATGGATTTTGAAAATTCTAGAGAGAATTTTAAAAGCTTCAACAGAATTTCAACAATTTTGAGAGGGATTTGAAAAGTTTCAATGGGAATGGGAAGAATTGGGACAAAAATTGGAAAATTTTTAAGGGACTTTGAAAAAATTGCAACTGGAATTTTAGCAATTTTTTGACGTGAAATTGTAAACATGTGGACATGGATTTTGAAAATTCTAGAGAGAATTTTAAAAGCTTCAACAGAATTTCCACAATTTTGAGAGGGATTTGAAAAGTTTCAATGGGAATGGGAAGAATTGGGACAAAAATTGGAAAATTTTTAAGGGACTTTGAAAAAATTTCAGCTGGAATTTTAGCCATTTTTTGACGTGAAATTATAAACGTGGACATGGATTTTGAAAATTCTAGAGAGAATTTTAAAAGCTTCAAGAGAATTTCAACAATTTTGAGAGGGATTTGAAAAGTTTCAATGGGAATGGGAAGAATTGGGACGAAAATTGGAAAATTTTTAAGGGACTTTGAAAAAATTTCAACTGGAATTTTAGCCTTTTTTATGTGAAATTGTAAACATGTGGACATGGATTTTGAAAATTCTAGAGAGAATTTTAAAAGCTTCAACAGAATTTCAACAATTTTGAGAGGGATTTGAAAAGTTTCAATGGGAATGGGAAGAATTGGGACAAAAATTGGAAAATTTTTAAGGGACTTTGAAAAAATTTCAACTGGAATTTTAGCAATTTTGACGTGAAATTGTAAACATGTGGCCATGGATTTTGAAAATTCTAGAGAGAATTTTAAAAGCTTCAACAGAATTTCAACAATTTTGAGAGGGATTTGAAAAGTTTCAATGGGAATGGGAAGAATTGGGACAAAAATTGGAAAATTTTTAAGGGACTTTGAAAAAATTGCAACTGGAATTTTAGCCATTTTTTGACGTGAAATTGTAAACATGTTGAAGTGGATTTTGAAAATTCTAGAGAGAATTTTAAAAGCTTCAAGAGAATTTCAACAATTTTGAGAGGGATTTGAAAAGTTTCAATGGGAATGGGAAGAATTGGGACAAAAATTGGAAAATTTTTCAGGGACTTTGAAAAAATTTCAACTGGAATTTTAGCCATTTTTTTATGTGAAATTGTAAACATGTGGACATGGCTTTTGAAAATTCTAGAGAGAATTTTAAAAGCTTCAACAGAATTTCAACAATTTTGAGAGGGATTTGAAAAGTCTCAATGGGAATGGGAAGAATTGGGACAAAAATTGGAAAATTTTTAAGGGACTTTGAAAAAATTTCAACTGGAATTTTAGCCTTTTTTTATGTGAAATTGTAAACATGTGGACATGGATTTTGAAAATTCTAGAGAGAATTTTAAAAGCTTCAACAGAATTTCAACAATTTTGAGAGGGATTTGAAAAGTTTCAATGGGAATGGGAAGAATTGGGACAAAAATTGGAAAATTTTTCAGGGACTTTGAAAAAATTTCAACTGGAATTTTAGCCATTTTTTTATGTGAAATTGTAAACATGTGGACATGGCTTTTGAAAATTCTAGAGAGAATTTTAAAAGCTTCAACAGAATTTCAACAATTTTGAGAGGGATTTGAAAAGTCTCAATGGGAATGGGAAGAATTGGGACAAAAATTGGAAAATTTTTAAGGGACTTTGAAAAAATTTCAACTGGAATTTTAGCCTTTTTTTATGTGAAATTGTAAACATGTGGACATGGATTTTGAAAATTCTAGAGAGAATTTTAAAAGCTTCAACAGAATTTCCACAATTTTGAGAGGGATTTGAAAAGTTTCAATGGGAATGGGAAGAATTGGGACAAAAATTGGAAAATTTTGAAGGGACTTTGAAAAAATTTCAACTGGAATTTTAGCCATTTTTTGACGTGAAATTGTAAACATGTGGCCATGGATTTTGAAAATTCTAGAGAGAATTTTAAAAGCTTCAACAGAATTTCAACAATTTTGAGAGGGATTTGAAAAGTTTCAATGGGAATGGGAAGAATTGGGACAAAAATTGGAAAATTTTTAAGGGACTTTGAAAAAATTGCAACTGGAATTTTAGCAATTTTTTGACGTGAAATTGTAAACATGTGGACATGGATTTTGAAAATTCTAGAGAGAATTTTAAAAGCTTCAACAGAATTTCCACAATTTTGAGAGGGATTTGAAAAGTTTCAATGGGAATGGGAAGAATTGGGACAAAAATTGGAAAATTTTTAAGGGACTTTGAAAAAATTTCAGCTGGAATTTTAGCCATTTTTTGACGTGAAATTATAAACGTGGACATGGATTTTGAAAATTCTAGAGAGAATTTTAAAAGCTTCAAGAGAATTTCAACAATTTTGAGAGGGATTTGAAAAGTTTCAATGGGAATGGGAAGAATTGGGACAAAAATTGGAAAATTTTTAAGGGACTTTGAAAAAATTTCAACTGGAATTTTAGCCTTTTTTATGTGAAATTGTAAACATGTGGACATGGATTTTGAAAATTCTAGAGAGAATTTTAAAAGCTTCAACAGAATTTCAACAATTTTGAGAGGGATTTGAAAAGTTTCAATGGGAATGGGAAGAATTGGGACAAAAATTGGAAAATTTTTAAGGGACTTTGAAAAAATTTCAACTGGAATTTTAGCAATTTTGACGTGAAATTGTAAACATGTGGCCATGGATTTTGAAAATTCTAGAGAGAATTTTAAAAGCTTCAACAGAATTTCAACAATTTTGAGAGGGATTTGAAAAGTTTCAATGGGAATGGGAAGAATTGGGACAAAAATTGGAAAATTTTTAAGGGACTTTGAAAAAATTGCAACTGGAATTTTAGCCATTTTTTGACGTGAAATTGTAAACATGTTGAAGTGGATTTTGAAAATTCTAGAGAGAATTTTAAAAGCTTCAAGAGAATTTCAACAATTTTGAGAGGGATTTGAAAAGTTTCAATGGGAATGGGAAGAATTGGGACAAAAATTGGAAAATTTTGAAGGGACTTTGAAAAAATTTCAACTGGAATTTTAGCCATTTTTTGACGTGAAATTGTAAACATGTGGCCATGGATTTTGAAAATTCTAGAGAGAATTTTAAAAGCTTCAACAGAATTTCAACAATTTTGAGAGGGATTTGAAAAGTTTCAATGGGAATGGGAAGAATTGGGACAAAAATTGGAAAATTTTTAAGGGACTTTGAAAAAATTGCAACTGGAATTTTAGCAATTTTTTGACGTGAAATTGTAAACATGTGGACATGGATTTTGAAAATTCTAGAGAGAATTTTAAAAGCTTCAACAGAATTTCCACAATTTTGAGAGGGATTTGAAAAGTTTCAATGGGAATGGGAAGAATTGGGACAAAAATTGGAAAATTTTTAAGGGACTTTGAAAAAATTTCAGCTGGAATTTTAGCCATTTTTTGACGTGAAATTATAAACAGTGGACATGGATTTTGAAAATTCTAGAGAGAATTTTAAAAGCTTCAAGAGAATTTCAACAATTTTGAGAGGGATTTGAAAAGTTTCAATGGGAATGGGAAGAATTGGGACAAAATTGGAAAATTTTAAGGGACTTTGAAAAAATTTCAACTGGAATTTTAGCAATTTTTTATGTGAAATTGTAAACATGTGGACATGGATTTTGAAAATTCTAGAGAGAATTTTAAAAGCTTCAACAGAATTTCAACAATTTTGAGAGGGATTTGAAAAGTTTCAATGGGAATGGGAAGAATTGGGACAAAAATTGGAAAATTTTTAAGGGACTTTGAAAAAATTTCAACTGGAATTTTAGCAATTTTGACGTGAAATTGTAAACATGTGGCCATGGATTTTGAAAATTCTAGAGAGAATTTTAAAAGCTTCAACAGAATTTCCACAATTTTGAGAGGGATTTGAAAAGTTTCAATGGGAATGGGAAGAATTGGGACAAAAATTGGAAAACTTTTAAGGGACTTTGAAAAAATTTCAGCTGGAATTTTAGCCATTTTTTGACGTGAAATTATAAACGTGGACATGGATTTTGAAAATTCTAGAGAGAATTTTAAAAGCTTCAAGAGAATTTCAACAATTTTGAGAGGGATTTGAAAAGTTTCAATGGGAATGGGAAGAATTGGGACGAAAATTGGAAAATTTTTAAGGGACTTTGAAAAAATTTCAACTGGAATTTTAGCCTTTTTTATGTGAAATTGTAAACATGTGGACATGGATTTTGAAAATTCTAGAGAGAATTTTAAAAGCTTCAACAGAATTTCAACAATTTTGAGAGGGATTTGAAAAGTTTCAATGGGAATGGGAAGAATTGGGACAAAAATTGGAAAATTTTTAAGGGACTTTGAAAAAATTTCAACTGGAATTTTAGCAATTTTGACGTGAAATTGTAAACATGTGGCCATGGATTTTGAAAATTCTAGAGAGAATTTTAAAAGCTTCAACAGAATTTCAACAATTTTGAGAGGGATTTGAAAAGTTTCAATGGGAATGGGAAGAATTGGGACAAAAATTGGAAAATTTTTAAGGGACTTTGAAAAAATTGCAACTGGAATTTTAGCCATTTTTTGACGTGAAATTGTAAACATGTTGAAGTGGATTTTGAAAATTCTAGAGAGAATTTTAAAAGCTTCAAGAGAATTTCCACAATTTTGAGAGGGATTTGAAAAGTTTCAATGGGAATGGGAAGAATTGGGACAAAAATTGGAAAATTTTGAAGGGACTTTGAAAAAATTTCAACTGGAATTTTAGCCATTTTTTGACGTGAAATTGTAAACATGTGGCCATGGATTTTGAAAATTCTAGAGAGAATTTTAAAAGCTTCAACAGAATTTCAACAATTTTGAGAGGGATTTGAAAAGTTTCAATGGGAATGGGAAGAATTGGGACAAAAATTGGAAAATTTTTAAGGGACTTTGAAAAAATTGCAACTGGAATTTTAGCAATTTTTTGACGTGAAATTGTAAACATGTGGACATGGATTTTGAAAATTCTAGAGAGAATTTTAAAAGCTTCAACAGAATTTCCACAATTTTGAGAGGGATTTGAAAAGTTTCAATGGGAATGGGAAGAATTGGGACAAAAATTGGAAAATTTTTAAGGGACTTTGAAAAAATTTCAGCTGGAATTTTAGCCATTTTTTGACGTGAAATTATAAACGTGGACATGGATTTTGAAAATTCTAGAGAGAATTTTAAAAGCTTCAAGAGAATTTCAACAATTTTGAGAGGGATTTGAAAAGTTTCAATGGGAATGGGAAGAATTGGGACGAAAATTGGAAAATTTTTAAGGGACTTTGAAAAAATTTCAACTGGAATTTTAGCCTTTTTTATGTGAAATTGTAAACATGTGGACATGGATTTTGAAAATTCTAGAGAGAATTTTAAAAGCTTCAACAGAATTTCAACAATTTTGAGAGGGATTTGAAAAGTTTCAATGGGAATGGGAAGAATTGGGACAAAAATTGGAAAATTTTTAAGGGACTTTGAAAAAATTTCAACTGGAATTTTAGCAATTTTGACGTGAAATTGTAAACATGTGGCCATGGATTTTGAAAATTCTAGAGAGAATTTTAAAAGCTTCAACAGAATTTCCACAATTTTGAGAGGGATTTGAAAAGTTTCAATGGGAATGGGAAGAATTGGGACAAAAATTGGAAAACTTTTAAGGGACTTTGAAAAAATTTCAGCTGGAATTTTAGCCATTTTTTGACGTGAAATTATAAACGTGGACATGGATTTTGAAAATTCTAGAGAGAATTTTAAAAGCTTCAAGAGAATTTCAACAATTTTGAGAGGGATTTGAAAAGTTTCAATGGGAATGGGAAGAATTGGGACGAAAATTGGAAAATTTTTAAGGGACTTTGAAAAAATTTCAACTGGAATTTTAGCCTTTTTTATGTGAAATTGTAAACATGTGGACATGGATTTTGAAAATTCTAGAGAGAATTTTAAAAGCTTCAACAGAATTTCAACAATTTTGAGAGGGATTTGAAAAGTTTCAATGGGAATGGGAAGAATTGGGACAAAAATTGGAAAATTTTTAAGGGACTTTGAAAAAATTTCAACTGGAATTTTAGCAATTTTGACGTGAAATTGTAAACATGTGGCCATGGATTTTGAAAATTCTAGAGAGAATTTTAAAAGCTTCAACAGAATTTCAACAATTTTGAGAGGGATTTGAAAAGTTTCAATGGGAATGGGAAGAATTGGGACAAAAATTGGAAAATTTTTAAGGGACTTTGAAAAAATTGCAACTGGAATTTTAGCCATTTTTTGACGTGAAATTGTAAACATGTTGAAGTGGATTTTGAAAATTCTAGAGAGAATTTTAAAAGCTTCAAGAGAATTTCCACAATTTTGAGAGGGATTTGAAAAGTTTCAATGGGAATGGGAAGAATTGGGACAAAAATTGGAAAATTTTTAAGGGACTTTGAAAAAATTTCAACTGGAATTTTAGCCATTTTTTGACGTGAAATTGTAAACATGTGGCCATGGATTTTGAAAATTCTAGAGAGAATTTTAAAAGCTTCAACAGAATTTCAACAATTTTGAGAGGGATTTGAAAAGTTTCAATGGGAATGGGAAGAATTGGGACAAAAATTGGAAAATTTTTAAGGGACTTTGAAAAAATTGCAACTGGAATTTTAGCAATTTTTTGACGTGAAATTGTAAACATGTGGACATGGATTTTGAAAATTCTAGAGAGAATTTTAAAAGCTTCAACAGAATTTCCACAATTTTGAGAGGGATTTGAAAAGTTTCAATGGGAATGGGAAGAATTGGGACAAAAATTGGAAAATTTTTAAGGGACTTTGAAAAAATTTCAGCTGGAATTTTAGCCATTTTTTGACGTGAAATTATAAACGTGGACATGGATTTTGAAAATTCTAGAGAGAATTTTAAAAGCTTCAAGAGAATTTCAACAATTTTGAGAGGGATTTGAAAAGTTTCAATGGGAATGGGAAGAATTGGGACGAAAATTGGAAAATTTTTAAGGGACTTTGAAAAAATTTCAACTGGAATTTTAGCCTTTTTTATGTGAAATTGTAAACATGTGGACATGGATTTTGAAAATTCTAGAGAGAATTTTAAAAGCTTCAACAGAATTTCAACAATTTTGAGAGGGATTTGAAAAGTTTCAATGGGAATGGGAAGAATTGGGACAAAAATTGGAAAATTTTTAAGGGACTTTGAAAAAATTTCAACTGGAATTTTAGCAATTTTGACGTGAAATTGTAAACATGTGGCCATGGATTTTGAAAATTCTAGAGAGAATTTTAAAAGCTTCAACAGAATTTCAACAATTTTGAGAGGGATTTGAAAAGTTTCAATGGGAATGGGAAGAATTGGGACAAAAATTGGAAAATTTTTAAGGGACTTTGAAAAAATTTCAACTGGAATTTTAGCCATTTTTTTATGTGAAATTGTAAACATGTTGAAGTGGATTTTGAAAATTCTAGAGAGAATTTTAAAAGCTTCAAGAGAATTTCAACAATTTTGAGAGGGATTTGAAAAGTTTCAATGGGAATGGGAAGAATTGGGACAAAAATTGGAAAATTTTTCAGGGACTTTGAAAAAATTTCAACTGGAATTTTAGCCATTTTTTTATGTGAAATTGTAAACATGTGGACATGGCTTTTGAAAATTCTAGAGAGAATTTTAAAAGCTTCAACAGAATTTCAACAATTTTGAGAGGGATTTGAAAAGTCTCAATGGGAATGGGAAGAATTGGGACAAAAATTGGAAAATTTTTAAGGGACTTTGAAAAAATTTCAACTGGAATTTTAGCCTTTTTTTATGTGAAATTGTAAACATGTGGACATGGATTTTGAAAATTCTAGAGAGAATTTTAAAAGCTTCAACAGAATTTCAACAATTTTGAGAGGGATTTGAAAAGTTTCAATGGGAATGGGAAGAATTGGGACAAAAATTGGAAAATTTTTCAGGGACTTTGAAAAAATTTCAACTGGAATTTTAGCCATTTTTTTATGTGAAATTGTAAACATGTGGACATGGCTTTTGAAAATTCTAGAGAGAATTTTAAAAGCTTCAACAGAATTTCAACAATTTTGAGAGGGATTTGAAAAGTCTCAATGGGAATGGGAAGAATTGGGACAAAAATTGGAAAATTTTTAAGGGACTTTGAAAAAATTTCAACTGGAATTTTAGCCTTTTTTTATGTGAAATTGTAAACATGTGGACATGGATTTTGAAAATTCTAGAGAGAATTTTAAAAGCTTCAACAGAATTTCCACAATTTTGAGAGGGATTTGAAAAGTTTCAATGGGAATGGGAAGAATTGGGACAAAAATTGGAAAATTTTTAAGGGACTTTGAAAAAATTTCAACTGGAATTTTAGCCATTTTTTGACGTGAAATTGTAAACATGTGGCCATGGATTTTGAAAATTCTAGAGAGAATTTTAAAAGCTTCAACAGAATTTCAACAATTTTGAGAGGGATTTGAAAAGTTTCAATGGGAATGGGAAGAATTGGGACAAAAATTGGAAAATTTTTAAGGGACTTTGAAAAAATTGCAACTGGAATTTTAGCAATTTTTTGACGTGAAATTGTAAACATATGGACATGGATTTTGAAAATTCTAGAGAGAATTTTAAAAGCTTCAACAGAATTTCCACAATTTTGAGAGGGATTTGAAAAGTTTCAATGGGAATGGGAAGAATTGGGACAAAAATTGGAAAATTTTTAAGGGACTTTGAAAAAATTTCAGCTGGAATTTTAGCCATTTTTTGACGTGAAATTATAAACGTGGACATGGATTTTGAAAATTCTAGAGAGAATTTTAAAAGCTTCAAGAGAATTTCAACAATTTTGAGAGGGATTTGAAAAGTTTCAATGGGAATGGGAAGAATTGGGACGAAAATTGGAAAATTTTTAAGGGACTTTGAAAAAATTTCAACTGGAATTTTAGCCTTTTTTATGTGAAATTGTAAACATGTGGACATGGATTTTGAAAATTCTAGAGAGAATTTTAAAAGCTTCAACAGAATTTCAACAATTTTGAGAGGGATTTGAAAAGTTTCAATGGGAATGGGAAGAATTGGGACAAAAATTGGAAAATTTTGAAGGGACTTTGACAAAATTTCAACTGGAATTTTAGCCATTTTTTGACGTGAAATTGTAAACATGTGGACATGGATTTTGAAAATTCTAGAGAGAATTTTAAAAGCTTCAAGAGAATTTCAACAATTTTGAGAGGGATTTGAAAAGTTTCAATGGGAATGGGAAGAATTGGGACGAAAATTGGAAAATTTTTCAGGGACTTTGAAAAAATTGCAACTGGAATTTTAGCAATTTTGATGTGAAATTGTAAACATGTTGAAGTGGATTTTGAAAATTCTAGAGAGAATTTTAAAAGCTTCAACAGAATTTCAACAGTTTTGAGAAGGATTTGAAAAGTTTCAATGGGAATGGGAAGAATTGAGACGAAAATTGGAAAGATTTTAAGGGACTTTGAAAAAATTTCAACTGGCATTTTAGCAATTTTGACGTGAAAATGTAGACATGTTGAAGTGGATTTTGAAAATTCTAGAGAGAAGTTTCAAACTTTCAACAGGATTTCCACAATTTTGAGAGGGATTTGAAGAGTTTCAATGGGAATGGGAAGAATTGGGACAAAAATTGGAAAATTTTTAAGGGACTTTGAAAAAATTTCAACTGGAATTTTAGCCATTTTTTGACGTGAAATTGTAAACATGTTGAAGTGGATTTTGAAAATTCTAGAGAGAATTTTAAAAGCTTCAAGAGAATTTCAACAATTTTGAGAGGGATTTGAAAAGTTTCAATGGGAATGGGAAGAATTGGGACAAAAATTGGAAAATTTTTCAGGGACTTTGAAAAAATTTCAACTGGAATTTTAGCCATTTTTTTATGTGAAATTGTAAACATGTGGACATGGCTTTTGAAAATTCTAGAGAGAATTTTAAAAGCTTCAACAGAATTTCAACAATTTTGAGAGGGATTTGAAAAGTCTCAATGGGAATGGGAAGAATTGGGACAAAAATTGGAAAATTTTTAAGGGACTTTGAAAAAATTTCAACTGGAATTTTAGCCTTTTTTTATGTGAAATTGTAAACATGTGGACATGGATTTTGAAAATTCTAGAGAGAATTTTAAAAGCTTCAACAGAATTTCAACAATTTTGAGAGGGATTTGAAAAGTTTCAATGGGAATGGGAAGAATTGGGACAAAAATTGGAAAATTTTTAAGGGACTTTGAAAAAATTGCAACTGGAATTTTAGCAATTTTTTGACGTGAAATTGTAAACATGTGGACATGGATTTTGAAAATTCTAGAGAGAATTTTAAAAGCTTCAACAGAATTTCCACAATTTTGAGAGGGATTTGAAAAGTTTCAATGGAATGGGAAGAATTGGGACAAAAATTGGAAAATTTTTAAGGGACTTTGAAAAAATTTCAGCTGGAATTTTAGCCATTTTTTGACGTGAAATTATAAACATGTGGACATGGATTTTGAAAATTCTAGAGAGAATTTTAAAAGCTTCAACAGAATTTCAACAATTTTGAGAGGGATTTGAAAAGTTTCAATGGGAATGGGAAGAATTGGGACAAAAATTGGAAAATTTTTAAGGGACTTTGAAAAAATTTCAACTGGAATTTTAGCCATTTTTTGACGTGAAATTGTAAACATGATGAAGTGGATTTTGAAAATTCTAGAGAGAATTTTAAAAGCTTCAACAGAATTTCAACAATTTTGGGAGGGATTTGAAAAGTTTCAATGGGAATGGGAAGAATTGGGACAAAAATTGGAAAATTTTTAAGGGACTTTGAAAAAATTTCAACTGGAATTTTAGCCATTTTTTGACGTGAAATTGTAAACATGTGGCCATGGATTTTGAAAATTCTAGAGAGAATTTTAAAAGCTTCAACAGAATTTCAACAATTTGGAGAGGGATTTGAAAAGTTTCAATGGGAATGGGAAGAATTGGGACAAAAATTGGAAAATTTTTAAGGGACTTTGAAAAAATTGCAACTGGAATTTTAGCCATTTTTTGACGTGAAATTGTAAACATGTTGAAGTGGATTTTGAAAATTCTAGAGAGAATTTTAAAAGCTTCAACAGAATTTCAACAATTTTGAGAGGGATTTGAAAAGTTTCAATGGGAATGGGAAGAATTGGGACAAAAATTGGAAAATTTTTAAGGGACTTTGACAAAATTTCAACTGGAATTTTAGCCATTTTTTGACGTGAAATTGTAAACATGTGGACATGGATTTTGAAAATTCTAGAGAGAATTTTAAAAGCTTCAACAGAATTTCAACAATTTTGAGAGGGATTTGAAAAGTTTCAATGGGAATGGGAAGAATTGGGACAAAAATTGGAAAATTTTTAAGGGACTTTGAAAAAATTGCAACTGGAATTTTAGCCATTTTTTGACGTGAAATTGTAAACATGTGGACATGGATTTTGAAAATTCTAGAGAGAATTTTAAAAGCTTCAACAGAATTTCCACAATTTTGAGAGGGACTTGAAAAGTTTCAATGGTAATGGGATGAATTGGGACAAAAATTGGAAAATTTTTAAGGGACTTTGAAAAAATTTCAACTGGAATTTTAGCAATTTTTTGACGTGAAATTGTAAACATGTGGACATGGATTTTGAAAATTCTAGAGAGAATTTTAAAAGCTTCAACAGAATTTCAACAATTTTGAGAGGGATTTGAAAAGTTTCAATGGGAATGGGAAGAATTGGGACAAAAATTGGAAAATTTTTAAGGGACTTTGAAAAAATTTCAACTGGAATTTTAGCCATTTTTTGACGTGAAATTGTAAACATGTGGCCATGGATTTTGAAAATTCTAGAGAGAATTTTAAAAGCTTCAACAGAATTTCCACAATTTTGAGAGGGATTTGAAAAGTTTCAATGGGAATGGGAAGAATTGGGACAAAAATTGGAAAATTTTTCAGGGACTTTGACAAAATTTCAACTGGAATTTTAGCCATTTTTTGACGTGAAATTGTAAACATGTGGACATGGATTTTGAAAATTCTAGAGAGAATTTTAAAAGCTTCAAGAGAATTTCAACAATTTTGAGAGGGATTTGAAAAGTTTCAATGGGAATGGGAAGAATTGGGACAAAAATTGGAAAATTTTTAAGGGACTTTGAAAAAATTGCAACTGGAATTTTAGCCATTTTTTGACGTGAAATTGTAAACATGTTGAAGTGGATTTTGAAAATTCTAGAGAGAATTTTAAAAGCTTCAACAGAATTTCCACAATTTTGAGAGGGACTTGAAAAGTTTCAATGGGAATGGGAAGAATTGGGACAAAAATTGGAAAATTTTTAAGGGACTTTGAAAAAATTTCAACTGGAATTTTAGCCATTTTTTGACGTGAAATTGTAAACATGTGGACATGGATTTTGAAAATTCTAGAGAGAATTTTAAAAGCTTCAACAGAATTTCAACAATTTTGAGAGGGATTTGAAAAGTTTCAATGGGAATGGGAAGATTTGGGACAAAAATTGGAAAATTATTAAGGGACTTTGAAAAAATTTCAACTGGAATTTTAGCCATTTTTTGACGTGAAATTGTAAACATGTGGACATGGATTTTGAAAATTCTAGAGAGAATTTTAAAAGCTTCAAGAGAATTTCAACAATTTTGAGAGGGATTTGAAAAGTTTCAATGGGAATGGGAAGAATTGGGACAAAAATTGGAAAATTTTTCAGGGACTTTGAAAAAATTGCAACTGGAATTTTAGCCATTTTTTGACGTGAAATTGTAAACATGTGGACATGGATTTTGAAAATTCTAGAGAGAATTTTAAAAGCTTCAACAGAATTTCCACAATTTTGAGAGGGACTTGAAAAGTTTCAATGGGAATGGGAAGAATTAGGACAAAAATTGGAAAATTTTGAAGGGACTTTGACAAAATTTCAACTGGAATTTTAGCCATTTTTTGACGTGAAATTGTAAACATGTGGACATGGATTTTGAAAATTCTAGAGAGAATTTTAAAAGCTTCAAGAGAATTTCAACAATTTTGAGAGGGATTTGAAAAGTTTCAATGGGAATGGGAAGAATTGGGACGAAAATTGGAAAATTTTTCAGGGACTTTGAAAAAATTGCAACTGGAATTTTAGCAATTTTGATGTGAAATTGTAAACATGTTGAAGTGGATTTTGAAAATTCTAGAGAGAATTTTAAAAGCTTCAACAGAATTTCAACAGTTTTGAGAGGGATTTGAAAAGTTTCAATGGGAATGGGAAGAATTGAGACGAAAATTGGAAAGTTTTTAAGGGACTTTGAAAAAATTTCAACTGGCATTTTAGCAATTTTGACGTGAAAATGTAGACATGTTGAAGTGGATTTTGAAAATTCTAGAGAGAAGTTTCTAACTTTCAACAGGATTTCCACAATTTTGAGAGGGATTTGAAGAGTTTCAATGGGAATGGGAAGAATTGGGACAAAAATTGGAAAATTTTTAAGGGACTTTGAAAAAATTTCAACTGGAATTTTAGCAATTTTTTTACGTGAAATTGTAAACATGTGGACATGGATTTTGAAAATTCTAGAGAGAATTTTAAAAGCTTCAAGAGAATTTCAACAATTTTGAGAGGGATTTGAAAAGTTTCAATGGGAATGGGAAGAATTGGGACAAAAATTGGAAAATTTTTAAGGGACTTTGAAAAAATTGCAACTGGAATTTTAGCCATTTTTTGACGTGAAATTGTAAACATGTGGACATGGATTTTGAAAATTCTAGAGAGAATTTTAAAAGCTTCAACAGAATTTCAACAATTTGGAGAGGGATTTGAAAAGTTTCAATGGGAATGGGAAGAATTGGGACAAAAATTGGAAAATTTTTAAGGGACTTTGAAAAAATTTCAACTGGAATTTTAGCCATTTTTTGACGTGAAATTGTAAACATGTGGACATGGATTTTGAAAATTCTAGAGAGAATTTTAAAAGCTTCAACCGAATTTCCACAATTTTGAGAGGGATTTGAAAAGTTTCAATGGGAATGGGAAGAATTGGGACAAAAATTGGAAAATTTTTAAGGGACTTTGAAAAAATTTCAACTGGAATTTTAGCCATTTTTTGACGTGAAATTGTAAACATGTGGCCATGGATTTTGAAAATTCTAGAGAGAATTTTAAAAGCTTCAAGAGAATTTCAACAATTTTGAGAGGGATTTGAAAAGTTTCAATGGGAATGGGAAGAATTGGGACAAAAATTGGAAAATTTTTAAGGGACTTTGAAAAAATTGCAACTGGAATTTTAGCCATTTTTTGACGTGAAATTGTAAACATGTGGACATGGATTTTGAAAATTCTAGAGAGAATTTTAAAAGCTTCAACAGAATTTCAACAATTTTGAGAGGGATTTGAAAAGTTTCAATGGGAATGGGAAGAATTGGGGCAAAAATTGGAAAATTTTTAAGGGACTTTGAAAAAATTTCAACTGGAATTTTAGCCATTTTTTGACGTGAAATTGTAAACATGTGGCCATGGATTTTGAAAATTCTAGAGAGAATTTTAAAAGCTTCAAGAGAATTTCAACAATTTTGAGAGGGATTTGAAAAGTTTCAATGGGAATGGGAAGAATTGGGACAAAAATTGGAAAATTTTTCAGGGACTTTGAAAAAATTTCAACTGGAATTTTAGCAATTTTGACGTGAAATTGTAAACATGTGGCCATGGATTTTGAAAATTCTAGAGAGAATTTTAAAAGCTTCAAGAGAATTTCAACAATTTTGAGAGGGATTTGAAAAGTTTCAATGGGAATGGGAAGAATTGGGACAAAAATTGGAAAATTTTTAAGGGACTTTGAAAAAATTTCAACTGGCATTTTAGCCATTTTTTGACGTGAAATTGTAAACATGTGGCCATGGATTTTGAAAATTCTAGAGAGAATTTTAAAAGCTTCAAGAGAATTTCAACAATTTTGAGAGGGATTTGAAAAGTTTCAATGGGAATGGGAAGAATTGGGACAAAAATTGGAAAATTTTTAAGGGACTTTGAAAAAATTTCAACTGGAATTTTAGCCATTTTTTGACGTGAAATTGTAAACATGTGGCCATGGATTTTGAAAATTCTAGAGAGAATTTTAAAAGCTTCAACAGAATTTCAACAATTTGGAGAGGGATTTGAAAAGTTTCAATGGGAATGGGAAGAATTGGGACAAAAATTGGAAAATTTTTCAGGGACTTTGAAAAAATTGCAACTGGAATTTTAGCCATTTTTTGACGTGAAATTGTAAACATGTGGCCATGGATTTTGAAAATTCTAGAGAGAATTTTAAAAGCTTCAAGAGAATTTCAACAATTTTGAGAGGGATTTGAAAAGTTTCAATGGGAATGGGAAGAATTGGGACAAAAATTGGAAAATTTTGAAGGGACTTTGAAAAAATTTCAACTGGAATTTTAGCCATTTTTTGACGTGAAATTGTAAACATGTGGCCATGGATTTTGAAAATTCTAGAGAGAATTTTAAAAGCTTCAACAGAATTTCAACAATTTTGAGAGGGATTTGAAAAGTTTCAATGGGAATGGGAAGAATTGGGACAAAAATTGGAAAATTTTTAAGGGACTTTGAAAAAATTTCAACTGGAATTTTAGCCATTTTTTGACGTGAAATTGTAAACATGTTGAAGTGGATTTTGAAAATTCTAGAGAGAATTTTAAAAGCTTCAAGAGAATTTCAACAATTTTGAGAGGGATTTGAAAAGTTTCAATGGGAATGGGAAGAATTGAGACGAAAATTGGAAAGTTTTTAAGGGACTTTGAAAAAATTTCAACTGGCATTTTAGCAATTTTGACGTGAAAATGTAGACATGTTGAAGTGGATTTTGAAAATTCTAGAGAGAAGTTTCTAACTTTCAACAGGATTTCCACAATTTTGAGAGGGATTTGAAGAGTTTCAATGGGAATGGGAAGAATTGGGACAAAAATTGGAAAATTTTTAAGGGACTTTGAAAAAATTTCAACTGGAATTTTAGCAATTTTTTTACGTGAAATTGTAAACATGTGGACATGGATTTTGAAAATTCTAGAGAGAATTTTAAAAGCTTCAAGAGAATTTCAACAATTTTGAGAGGGATTTGAAAAGTTTCAATGGGAATGGGAAGAATTGGGACAAAAATTGGAAAATTTTTAAGGGACTTTGAAAAAATTGCAACTGGAATTTTAGCCATTTTTTGACGTGAAATTGTAAACATGTGGACATGGATTTTGAAAATTCTAGAGAGAATTTTAAAAGCTTCAACAGAATTTCAACAATTTGGAGAGGGATTTGAAAAGTTTCAATGGGAATGGGAAGAATTGGGACAAAAATTGGAAAATTTTTAAGGGACTTTGAAAAAATTTCAACTGGAATTTTAGCCATTTTTTGACGTGAAATTGTAAACATGTGGACATGGATTTTGAAAATTCTAGAGAGAATTTTAAAAGCTTCAACCGAATTTCCACAATTTTGAGAGGGATTTGAAAAGTTTCAATGGGAATGGGAAGAATTGGGACAAAAATTGGAAAATTTTTAAGGGACTTTGAAAAAATTTCAACTGGAATTTTAGCCATTTTTTGACGTGAAATTGTAAACATGTGGACATGGATTTTGAAAATTCTAGAGAGAATTTTAAAAGCTTCAACAGAATTTCAACAATTTTGAGAGGGATTTGAAAAGTTTCAATGGGAATGGGAAGAATTGGGGCAAAAATTGGAAAATTTTTAAGGGACTTTGAAAAAATTTCAACTGGAATTTTAGCCATTTTTTGACGTGAAATTGTAAACATGTGGACATGGATTTTGAAAATTCTAGAGAGAATTTTAAAAGCTTCAAGAGAATTTCAACAATTTTGAGAGGGATTTGAAAAGTTTCAATGGGAATGGGAAGAATTGGGACAAAAATTGGAAAATTTTTCAGGGACTTTGAAAAAATTTCAACTGGAATTTTAGCAATTTTGACGTGAAATTGTAAACATGTGGCCATGGATTTTGAAAATTCTAGAGAGAATTTTAAAAGCTTCAAGAGAATTTCAACAATTTTGAGAGGGATTTGAAAAGTTTCAATGGGAATGGGAAGAATTGGGACAAAAATTGGAAAATTTTTAAGGGACTTTGAAAAAATTTCAACTGGAATTTTAGCCATTTTTTGACGTGAAATTGTAAACATTTTGAAGTGGATTTTGAAAATTCTAGAGAGAATTTTAAAAGCTTCAAGAGAATTTCAACAATTTTGAGAGGGATTTGAAAAGTTTCAATGGGAATGGGAAGAATTGGGACAAAAATTGGAAAATTTTTAAGGGACTTTGAAAAAATTTCAACTGGAATTTTAGCCATTTTTTGACGTGAAATTGTAAACATGTGGCCATGGATTTTGAAAATTCTAGAGAGAATTTTAAAAGCTTCAACAGAATTTCAACAATTTGGAGAGGGATTTGAAAAGTTTCAATGGGAATGGGAAGAATTGGGACAAAAATTGGAAAATTTTTCAGGGACTTTGAAAAAATTGCAACTGGAATTTTAGCCATTTTTTGACGTGAAATTGTAAACATGATGAAGTGGATTTTGAAAATTCTAGAGAGAATTTTAAAAGCTTCAACAGAATTTCAACAATTTTGAGAGGGATTTGAAAAGTTTCAATGGGAATGGGAAGAATTGGGACAAAAATTGGAAAATTTTTAAGGGACTTTGAAAAAATTTCAACTGGAATTTTAGCCATTTTTTGACGTGAAATTGTAAACATTTTGAAGTGGATTTTGAAAATTCTAGAGAGAAGTTTCAAACTTTCAATAGGATTTCAACAGTTTTGAGAGGGATTTGAAAAGTTTCAATGGGAATGGGAAGAATTGGGACAAAAATTGGAAAATTTTTAAGGGACTTTGAAAAAATTGCAACTGGAATTTTAGCCATTTTTTGACGTGAAATTGTAAACATGTGGACATGGATTTTGAAAATTCTAGAGAGAATTTTAAAAGCTTCAACAGAATTTCAACAATTTTGAGAGGGATTTGAAAAGTTTCAATGGGAATGGGAAGAATTGGGACAAAAATTGGAAAATTTTTAAGGGACTTTGAAAAAATTTCAACTGGAATTTTAGCAATTTTGACGTGAAATTGTAAACATGTGGACATGGATTTTGAAAATTCTAGAGAGAATTTTAAAAGCTTCAAGAGAATTTCAACAATTTGGAGAGGGATTTGAAAAGTTTCAATGGGAATGGGAAGAATTGGGACAAAAATTGGAAAATTTTTCAGGGACTTTGAAAAAATTTCAACTGGAATTTTAGCAATTTTGACGTGAAATTGTAAACATGTGGACATGGATTTTGAAAATTCTAGAGAGAATTTTAAAAGCTTCAACAGAATTTCAACAATTTTGAGAGGGATTTGAAAAGTTTCAATGGGAATGGGAAGAATTGGGACAAAAATTGGAAAATTTTTAAGGGACTTTGACAAAATTTCAACTGGAATTTTAGCCATTTTTTGACGTGAAATTGTAAACATGTGGACATGGATTTTGAAAATTCTAGAGAGAATTTTAAAAGCTTCAACAGAATTTCAACAATTTGGAGAGGGATTTGAAAAGTTTCAATGGGAATGGGAAGAATTGGGACAAAAATTGGAAAATTTTTAAGGGACTTTGAAAAAATTTCAACTGGAATTTTAGCCATTTTTTGACGTGAAATTGTAAACATGTGGACATGGATTTTGAAAATTCTAGAGAGAATTTTAAAAGCTTCAACAGAATTTCAACAATTTTGAGAGGGATTTGAAAAGTTTCAATGGGAATGGGAAGAATTGGGACAAAAATTGGAAAATTTTGAAGGGACTTTGAAAAAATTTCAACTGGAATTTTAGCCATTTTTTGACGTGAAATTGTAAACATGTGGCCATGGATTTTGAAAATTCTAGAGAGAATTTTAAAAGCTTCAACAGAATTTCAACAATTTTGAGAGGGATTTGAAAAGTTTCAATGGGAATGGGAAGAATTGGGACAAAAATTGGAAAATTTTTCAGGGACTTTGAAAAAATTGCAACTGGAATTTTAGCCATTTTTTGACGTGAAATTGTAAACATGTGGACATGGATTTTGAAAATTCTAGAGAGAATTTTAAAAGCTTCAAGAGAATTTCCACAATTTTGAGAGGGATTTGAAAAGTTTCAATGGGAATGGGAAGAATTGGGACGAAAATTGGAAAATTTTTAAGGGACTTTGAAAAAATTGCAACTGGAATTTTAGCAATTTTGATGTGAAATTGTAAACATGTTGAAGTGGATTTTGAAAATTCTAGAGAGAATTTTAAAAGCTTCAACAGAATTTCAACAGTTTTGAGAAGGATTTGAAAAGTTTCAATGGGAATGGGAAGAATTGAGACGAAAATTGGAAAGTTTTTAAGGGACTTTGAAAAAATTTCAACTGGCATTTTAGCAATTTTGACGTGAAAATGTAGACATGTTGAAGTGGATTTTGAAAATTCTAGAGAGAAGTTTCAAACTTTCAACAGGATTTCCAAAATTTTGAGAGGGATTTGAAGGGTTTCAATGGGAATGGGAAGAATTGGGACAAAAATTGGAAAATTTTTCAGGGACTTTGAAAAAATTTCAACTGGAATTTTAGCCATTTTTTGACGTGAAATTGTAAACATGTGGACATGGATTTTGAAAATTCTAGAGAGAATTTTAAAAGCTTCAAGAGAATTTCAACAATTTTGAGAGGGATTTGAAAAGTTTCAATGGGAATGGGAAGAATTGGGACAAAAATTGGAAAATTTTTAAGGGACTTTGAAAAAATTTCAACTGGAATTTTAGCCATTTTTTGACGTGAAATTGTAAACATGTTGAAGTGGATTTTGAAAATTCTAGAGAGAATTTTAAAAGCTTCAACAGAATTTCAACAATTTTGAGAGGGACTTCAAAAGTTTCAATGGGAATGGGAAGAATTGGGACAAAAATTGGAAAATTTTGAAGGGACTTTGAAAAACTTTCAACTGGAATTTTAGCCATTTTTTGACGTGAAATTGTAAACATGTGGACATGGATTTTGAAAATTCTAGAGAGAATTTTAAAAGCTTCAAGAGAATTTCAACAATTTTGAGAGGGATTTGAAAAGTTTCAATGGGAATGGGAAGAATTGGGACGAAAATTGGAAAATTTTTAAGGGACTTTGAAAAAATTGCAACTGGAATTTAACAATTTTGATGTGAAATTGTAAACATGTTGAAGTGGATTTTGAAAATTCTAGAGAGAATTTTAAAAGCTTCAAGAGAATTTCAACAATTTTGAGAGGGATTTGAAAAGTTTCAATGGGAATGGGAAGAATTGGGACGAAAATTGGAAAATTTTTAGGGGACTTTGAAAAAATTGCAACTGGAATTTTAGCAATTTTGACGTGAAATTGTAAACATGTTGAAGTGGATTTTGAAAATTCTAGAGAGAATTTTAAAAGCTTCAACAGAATTTCAACAATTTTGAGAGGGATTTGAAAAGTTTCAATGGGAATGGGAAGAATTGGGACAAAAATTGGAAAATTTTTCAGGGACTTTGACAAAATTTCAACTGGAATTTTAGCCATTTTTTGACGTGAAATTGTAAACATGTGGACATGGATTTTGAAAATTCTAGAGAGAATTTTAAAAGCTTCAACAGAATTTCCACAATTTTGAGAGGGACTTGAAAAGTTTCAATGGGAATGGGAAGAATTGGGACAAAAATTGGAAAATTTTTAAGGGACTTTGAAAAAATTTCAACTGGAATTTTAGCCATTTTTTGACGTGAAATTGTAAACATGTGGACATGGATTTTGAAAATTCTAGAGAGAATTTTAAAAGCTTCAAGAGAATTTCAACAATTTTGAGAGGGATTTGAAAAGTTTCAATGGGAATGGGAAGAATTGGGACGAAAATTGGAAAATTTTTAAGGGACTTTGAAAAAATTGCAACTGGAATTTTAGCAATTTTGATGTGAAATTGTAAACATGTTGAAGTGGATTTTGAAAATTCTAGAGAGAATTTTAAAAGCTTCAACAGAATTTCAACAGTTTTGAGAAGGATTTGAAAAGTTTCAATGGGAATGGGAAGAATTGAGACGAAAATTGGAAAGTTTTTAAGGGACTTTGAAAAAATTTCAACTGGCATTTTAGCAATTTTGACGTGAAAATGTAGACATGTTGAAGTGGATTTTGAAAATTCTAGAGAGAAGTTTCAAACTTTCAACAGGATTTCCAAAATTTTGAGAGGGATTTGAAGAGTTTCAATGGGAATGGGAAGAATTGGGACAAAAATTGGAAAATTTTTAAGGGACTTTGAAAAAATTTCAACTGGAATTTTAGCAATTTTGACGTGAAATTGTAAACATGTGGACATGGATTTTGAAAATTCTAGAGAGAATTTTAAAAGCTTCAACAGAATTTCAACAATTTGGAGAGGGATTTGAAAAGTTTCAATGGGAATGGGAAGAATTGGGACAAAAAATTGGAAAATTTTTCAGGGACTTTGAAAAAATTTCAACTGGAATTTTAGCCATTTTGACGTGAAATTGTAAACATGTTGAAGTGGATTTTGAAAATTCTAGAGAGAATTTTAAAAGCTTCAACAGAATTTCAACAATTTTGAGAGGGATTTGAAAAGTTTCAATGGGAATGGGAAGAATTGGGACAAAAATTGGAAAATTTTTCAGGGACTTTGACAAAATTTCAACTGGAATTTTAGCCATTTTTTGACGTGAAATTGTAAACATGTGGACATGGATTTTGAAAATTCTAGAGAGAATTTTAAAAGCTTCAAGAGAATTTCAACAATTTTGAGAGGGATTTGAAAAGTTTCAATGGGAATGGGAAGAATTGGGACAAAAATTGGAAAATTTTTCAGGGACTTTGAAAAAATTTCAACTGGAATTTTAGCCATTTTTTGACGTGAAATTGTAAACATGTTGAAGTGGATTTTGAAAATTCTAGAGAGAATTTTAAAAGCTTCAAGAGAATTTCAACAATTTTGAGAGGGATTTGAAAAGTTTCAATGGGAATGGGAAGAATTGGGACAAAAATTGGAAAATTTTTAAGGGACTTTGAAAAAATTGCAACTGGAATTTTAGCAATTTTGATGTGAAATTGTAAACATGTTGAAGTGGATTTTGAAAATTCTAGAGAGAATTTTAAAAGCTTCAACAGAATTTCAACAGTTTTGAGAAGGATTTGAAAAGTTTCAATGGGAATGGGAAGAATTGAGACGAAAATTGGAAAGTTTTTAAGGGACTTTGAAAAAATTTCAACTGGCATTTTAGCAATTTTGACGTGAAAATGTAGACATGTTGAAGTGGATTTTGAAAATTCTAGAGAGAAGTTTCAAACTTTCAACAGGATTTCCAAAATTTTGAGAGGGATTTGAAGAGTTTCAATGGGAATGGGAAGAATTGGGACAAAAATTGGAAAATATTTCAGGGACTTTGAAAAAATTTCAACTGGAATTTTAGCCATTTTTTGACGTGAAATTGTAAACATGTGGACATGGCTTTTGAAAATTCTAGAGAGAATTTTAAAAGCTTCAACAGAATTTCAACAATTTGGAGAGGGATTTGAAAAGTTTCAATGGGAATGGGAAGAATTGGGACAAAAATTGGAAAATTTTTAAGGGACTTTGAAAAAATTTCAACTGGAATTTTAGCCATTTTTTGACGTGAAATTGTAAACATGTTGAAGTGGATTTTGAAAATTCTAGAGAGAATTTTAAAAGCTTCAACAGAATTTCAACAATTTTGAGAGGGATTTGAAAAGTTTCAATGGGAATGGGAAGAATTGGGACAAAAATTGGAAAATTTTTAAGGGACTTTGAAAAAATTTCAACTGGAATTTTAGCCATTTTTTTATGTGAAATTGTAAACATGTGGCAATGGATTTTGAAAATTCTAGAGAGAATTTTAAAAGCTTCAAGAGAATTTCAACAATTTTGAGAGGGATTTGAAAAGTTTCAATGGGAATGGGAAGAATTGAGACAAAAATTGGAAAATTTTTAAGGGACTTTGAAAAAATTTCAACTGGAATTTTAGCCATTTTTTGACGTGAAATTGTAAACATGTGGCCATGGATTTTGAAAATTCTAGAGAGAATTTTAAAAGCTTTAAGAGAATTTCAACAATTTTGAGAGGGATTTGAAAAGTTTCAATGGGAATGGGAAGAATTGGGACAAAAATTGGAAAATTTTTAAGGGACTTTGAAAAAATTTCAACTGGAATTTTAGCCATTTTTTGACGTGAAATTGTAAACATGTGGACATGGATTTTGAAAATTCTAGAGAGAATTTTAAAAGCTTCAACAGAATTTCCACAATTTTGAGAGGGACTTCAAAAGTTTCAATGGGAATGGGAAGAATTGGGACAAAAATTGGAAAATTTTTAAGGGACTTTGAAAAACTTTCAACTGGAATTTTAGCCATTTTTTGACGTGAAATTGTAAACATGTGGACATGGATTTTGAAAATTCTAGAGAGAATTTTAAAAGCTTCAAGAGAATTTCAACAATTTTGAGAGGGATTTGAAAAGTTTCAATGGGAATGGGAAGAATTGGGACGAAAATTGGAAAATTTTTAAGGGACTTTGAAAAAATTGCAACTGGAATTTTAGCCATTTTGATGTGAAATTGTAAACATGTTGAAGTGGATTTTGAAAATTCTAGAGAGAATTTTAAAAGCTTCAAGAGAATTTCAACAATTTTGAGAGGGATTTGAAAAGTTTCAATGGGAATGGGAAGAATTGGGACAAAAATTGGAAAATTTTTAAGGGACTTTGAAAAAATTGCAACTGGAATTTTAGCAATTTTGATGTGAAATTGTAAACATGTTGAAGTGGATTTTGAAAATTCTAGAGAGAATTTTAAAAGCTTCAACAGAATTTCAACAGTTTTGAGAAGGATTTGAAAAGTTTCAATGGGAATGGGAAGAATTGAGACGAAAATTGGAAAGTTTTTAAGGGACTTTGAAAAAATTTCAACTGGCATTTTAGCAATTTTGACGTGAAAATGTAGACATGTTGAAGTGGATTTTGAAAATTCTAGAGAGAAGTTTCAAACTTTCAACAGGATTTCCAAAATTTTGAGAGGGATTTGAAGAGTTTCAATGGGAATGGGAAGAATTGGGACAAAAATTGGAAAATATTTCAGGGACTTTGAAAAAATTTCAACTGGAATTTTAGCCATTTTTTGACGTGAAATTGTAAACATGTGGACATGGCTTTTGAAAATTCTAGAGAGAATTTTAAAAGCTTCAACAGAATTTCAACAATTTGGAGAGGGATTTGAAAAGTTTCAATGGGAATGGGAAGAATTGGGACAAAAATTGGAAAATTTTTAAGGGACTTTGAAAAAATTTCAACTGGAATTTTAGCCATTTTTTTATGTGAAATTGTAAACATGTGGCAATGGATTTTGAAAATTCTAGAGAGAATTTTAAAAGCTTCAAGAGAATTTCAACAATTTTGAGAGGGATTTGAAAAGTTTCAATGGGAATGGGAAGAATTGAGACAAAAATTGGAAAATTTTTAAGGGACTTTGAAAAAATTTCAACTGGAATTTTAGCCATTTTTTGACGTGAAATTGTAAACATGTTGAAGTGGATTTTGAAAATTCTAGAGAGAATTTTAAAAGCTTCAACAGAATTTCAACAATTTTGAGAGGGATTTGAAAAGTTTCAATGGGAATGGGAAGAATTGGGACAAAAATTGGAAAATTTTTCAGGGACTTTGACAAAATTTCAACTGGAATTTTAGCCATTTTTTGACGTGAAATTGTAAACATGTGGACATGGATTTTGAAAATTCTAGAGAGAATTTTAAAAGCTTCAAGAGAATTTCAACAATTTTGAGAGGGATTTGAAAAGTTTCAATGGGAATGGGAAGAATTGGGACAAAAATTGGAAAATTTTTAAGGGACTTTGAAAAAATTTCAACTGGAATTTTAGCCATTTTTTGACGTGAAATTGTAAACATGTGGACATGGATTTTGAAAATTCTAGAGAGAATTTTAAAAGCTTCAACAGAATTTCCACAATTTTGAGAGGGACTTCAAAAGTTTCAATGGGAATGGGAAGAATTGGGACAAAAATTGGAAAATTTTTAAGGGACTTTGAAAAACTTTCAACTGGAATTTTAGCCATTTTTTGACGTGAAATTGTAAACATGTGGACATGGATTTTGAAAATTCTAGAGAGAATTTTAAAAGCTTCAAGAGAATTTCAACAATTTTGAGAGGGATTTGAAAAGTTTCAATGGGAATGGGAAGAATTGGGACGAAAATTGGAAAATTTTTAAGGGACTTTGAAAAAATTGCAACTGGAATTTTAGCAATTTTGATGTGAAATTGTAAACATGTTGAAGTGGATTTTGAAAATTCTAGAGAGAATTTTAAAAGCTTCAAGAGAATTTCAACAATTTTGAGAGGGATTTGAAAAGTTTCAATGGGAATGGGAAGAATTGGGACAAAAATTGGAAAATTTTTAAGGGACTTTGAAAAAATTGCAACTGGAATTTTAGCAATTTTGATGTGAAATTGTAAACATGTTGAAGTGGATTTTGAAAATTCTAGAGAGAATTTTAAAAGCTTCAACAGAATTTCAACAGTTTTGAGAAGGATTTGAAAAGTTTCAATGGGAATGGGAAGAATTGAGACGAAAATTGGAAAGTTTTTAAGGGACTTTGAAAAAATTTCAACTGGCATTTTAGCAATTTTGACGTGAAAATGTAGACATGTTGAAGTGGATTTTGAAAATTCTAGAGAGAAGTTTCAAACTTTCAACAGGATTTCCAAAATTTTGAGAGGGATTTGAAGAGTTTCAATGGGAATGGGAAGAATTGGGACAAAAATTGGAAAATATTTCAGGGACTTTGAAAAAATTTCAACTGGAATTTTAGCCATTTTTTGACGTGAAATTGTAAACATGTGGACATGGATTTTGAAAATTCTAGAGAGAATTTTAAAAGCTTCAACAGAATTTCAACAATTTGGAGAGGGATTTGAAAAGTTTCAATGGGAATGGGAAGAATTGGGACAAAAATTGGAAAATTTTTAAGGGACTTTGAAAAAATTTCAACTGGAATTTTAGCCATTTTTTGACGTGAAATTGTAAACATGTTGAAGTGGATTTTGAAAATTCTAGAGAGAATTTTAAAAGCTTCAACAGAATTTCAACAATTTTGAGAGGGATTTGAAAAGTTTCAATGGGAATGGGAAGAATTGGGACAAAAATTGGAAAATTTTTAAGGGACTTTGAAAAAATTTCAACTGGAATTTTAGCCATTTTTTTATGTGAAATTGTAAACATGTGGCAATGGATTTTGAAAATTCTAGAGAGAATTTTAAAAGCTTCAAGAGAATTTCAACAATTTTGAGAGGGATTTGAAAAGTTTCAATGGGAATGGGAAGAATTGAGACAAAAATTGGAAAATTTTTAAGGGACTTTGAAAAAATTTCAACTGGAATTTTAGCCATTTTTTGACGTGAAATTGTAAACATGTGGCCATGGATTTTGAAAATTCTAGAGAGAATTTTAAAAGCTTCAAGAGAATTTCAACAATTTTGAGAGGGATTTGAAAAGTTTCAATGGGAATGGGAAGAATTGGGACAAAAATTGGAAAATTTTTCAGGGACTTTGACAAAATTTCAACTGGAATTTTAGCCATTTTTTGACGTGAAATTGTAAACATGTGGACATGGATTTTGAAAATTCTAGAGAGAATTTTAAAAGCTTCAACAGAATTTCCACAATTTTGAGAGGGACTTCAAAAGTTTCAATGGGAATGGGAAGAATTGGGACAAAAATTGGAAAATTTTTAAGGGACTTTGAAAAACTTTCAACTGGAATTTTAGCCATTTTTTGACGTGAAATTGTAAACATGTGGACATGGATTTTGAAAATTCTAGAGAGAATTTTAAAAGCTTCAAGAGAATTTCAACAATTTTGAGAGGGATTTGAAAAGTTTCAATGGGAATGGGAAGAATTGGGACGAAAATTGGAAAATTTTTAAGGGACTTTGAAAAAATTGCAACTGGAATTTTAGCAATTTTGATGTGAAATTGTAAACATGTTGAAGTGGATTTTGAAAATTCTAGAGAGAATTTTAAAAGCTTCAAGAGAATTTCAACAATTTTGAGAGGGATTTGAAAAGTTTCAATGGGAATGGGAAGAATTGGGACAAAAATTGGAAAATTTTTAAGGGACTTTGAAAAAATTGCAACTGGAATTTTAGCAATTTTGATGTGAAATTGTAAACATGTTGAAGTGGATTTTGAAAATTCTAGAGAGAATTTTAAAAGCTTCAACAGAATTTCAACAGTTTTGAGAAGGATTTGAAAAGTTTCAATGGGAATGGGAAGAATTGAGACGAAAATTGGAAAGTTTTTAAGGGACTTTGAAAAAATTTCAACTGGCATTTTAGCAATTTTGACGTGAAAATGTAGACATGTTGAAGTGGATTTTGAAAATTCTAGAGAGAAGTTTCAAACTTTCAACAGGATTTCCAAAATTTTGAGAGGGATTTGAAGAGTTTCAATGGGAATGGGAAGAATTGGGACAAAAATTGGAAAATATTTCAGGGACTTTGAAAAAATTTCAACTGGAATTTTAGCCATTTTTTGACGTGAAATTGTAAACATGTGGACATGGCTTTTGAAAATTCTAGAGAGAATTTTAAAAGCTTCAACAGAATTTCAACAATTTGGAGAGGGATTTGAAAAGTTTCAATGGGAATGGGAAGAATTGGGACAAAAATTGGAAAATTTTTAAGGGACTTTGAAAAAATTTCAACTGGAATTTTAGCCATTTTTTGACGTGAAATTGTAAACATGTTGAAGTGGATTTTGAAAATTCTAGAGAGAATTTTAAAAGCTTCAACAGAATTTCAACAATTTTGAGAGGGATTTGAAAAGTTTCAATGGGAATGGGAAGAATTGGGACAAAAATTGGAAAATTTTTAAGGGACTTTGAAAAAATTTCAACTGGAATTTTAGCCATTTTTTTATGTGAAATTGTAAACATGTGGCAATGGATTTTGAAAATTCTAGAGAGAATTTTAAAAGCTTCAAGAGAATTTCAACAATTTTGAGAGGGATTTGAAAAGTTTCAATGGGAATGGGAAGAATTGAGACAAAAATTGGAAAATTTTTAAGGGACTTTGAAAAAATTTCAACTGGAATTTTAGCCATTTTTTGACGTGAAATTGTAAACATGTGGCCATGGATTTTGAAAATTCTAGAGAGAATTTTAAAAGCTTCAAGAGAATTTCAACAATTTTGAGAGGGATTTGAAAAGTTTCAATGGGAATGGGAAGAATTGGGACAAAAATTGGAAAATTTTTAAGGGACTTTGAAAAAATTTCAACTGGAATTTTAGCCATTTTTTGACGTGAAATTGTAAACATGTGGCCGTGGATTTTGAAAATTCTAGAGAGAATTTTAAAAGCTTCAACAGAATTTCAACAATTTTGAGAGGGATTTGAAAAGTTTCAATGGGAATGGGAAGAATTGGGACAAAAATTGGAAAATTTTTCAGGGACTTTGACAAAATCTCAACTGGAATTTTAGCCATTTTTTGACGTGAAATTGTAAACATGTGGACATGGATTTTGAAAATTCTAGAGAGAATTTTAAAAGCTTCAAGAGAATTTCAACAATTTTGAGAGGGATTTGAAAAGTTTCAATGGGAATGGGAAGAATTGGGACAAAAATTGGAAAATTTTTCAGGGACTTTGAAAAAATTTCAACTGGAATTTTAGCCATTTTTTGACGTGAAATTATAAACATGTGGACATGGATTTTGAAAATTCTAGAGAGAATTTTAAAAGCTTCAACAGAATTTCAACAATTTGGAGAGGGATTTGAAAAGTTTCAATGGGAATGGGAAGAATTGGGACAAAAATTGGAAAATTTTTAAGGGACTTTGAAAAAATTTCAACTGGAATTTTAGCAATTTTTTTATGTGAAATTATAAACATGTGGACATGGATTTTGAAAATTCTAGAGAGAATTTTAAAAGCTTCAACAGAATTTCCACAATTTTGAGAGGGATTTGAAAAGTTTCAATGGGAATGGGAAGAATTGGGACAAAAATTGGAAAATTTTTCAGGGACTTTGACAAAATTTCAACTGGAATTTTAGCAATTTTTTGACGTGAAATTGTAAACATGTGGACATGGATTTTGAAAATTCTAGAGAGAATTTTAAAAGCTTCAACAGAATTTCAACAATTTTGAGAGGGATTTGAAAAGTTTCAATGGGAATGGGAAGAATTGGGACAAAAATTGGAAAATTTTTCAGGGACTTTGAAAAAATTTCAACTGGAATTTTAGCAATTTTTTTATGTGAAATTATAAACATGTGGACATGGATTTTGAAAATTCTAGAGAGAATTTTAAAAGCTTCAAGAGAATTTCAACAATTTTGAGAGGGATTTGAAAAGTTTCAATGGGAATGGGAAGAATTGGGACAAAAATTGGAAAATTTTTAAGGGACTTTGAAAAAATTTCAACTGGAATTTTAGCCATTTTTTGGCGTGAAATTGTAAACATGTGGACATGGATTTTGAAAATTCTAGAGAGAATTTTAAAAGCTTCAAGAGAATTTCAACAATTTTGAGAGGGATTTGAAAAGTTTCAATGGGAATGGGAAGAATTGGGACAAAAATTGGAAAATTTTTCAGGGACTTTGAAAAAATTTCAACTGGAATTTTAGCCATTTTTTGACGTGAAATTGTAAACATGTGGACATGGATTTTGAAAATTCTAGAGAGAATTTTAAAAGCTTCAACAGAATTTCAACAATTTGGAGAGGGATTTGAAAAGTTTCAATGGGAATGGGAAGAATTGGGACAAAAATTGGAAAATTTTTCAGGGACTTTGAAAAAATTTCAACTGGAATTTTAGCCATTTTTTGACGTGAAATTGTAAACATGTGGACATGGATTTTGAAAATTCTAGAGAGAATTTTAAAAGCTTCAAGAGAATTTCAACAATTTTGAGAGGGATTTGAAAAGTTTCAATGGGAATGGGAAGAATTGGGACAAAAATTGGAAAATTTTTCAGGGACTTTGAAAAAATTTCAACTGGAATTTTAGCCATTTTTTGACGTGAAATTGTAAACATGTGGACATGGATTTTGAAAATTCTAGAGAGAATTTTAAAAGCTTCAACAGAATTTCAACAATTTTGAGAGGGATTTGAAAAGTTTCAATGGGAATGGGAAGAATTGGGACAAAAATTGGAAAATTTTTAAGGGACTTTGAAAAAATTTCAACTGGAATTTTAGCCATTTTTTGACGTGAAATTGTAAACATGTGGACATGGATTTTGAAAATTCTAGAGAGAATTTTAAAAGCTTCAAGAGAATTTCCACAATTTTGAGAGGGATTTGAAAAGTTTCAATGGGAATGGGAAGAATTGGGACAAAAATTGGAAAATTTTTAAGGGACTTTGAAAAAATTTCAACTGGAATTTTAGCAATTTTTTATGTGAAATTGTAAACATGTGGACATGGATTTTGAAAATTCTAGAGAGAATTTTAAAAGCTTCAACAGAATTTCAACAATTTGGAGAGGGATTTGAAAAGTTTCAATGGGAATGGGAAGAATTGGTACAAAAATTGGAAAATTTTTAAGGGACTTTGAAAAAATTTCAACTGGAATTTTCCAATTTTTTTATGTGAAATTGTAAACATGTGGACATGGATTTTGAAAATTCTAGAGAGAATTTTAAAAGCTTCAAGAGAATTTCAACAATTTTGAGAGGGATTTGAAAAGTTTCAATGGGAATGGGAAGAATTGGGACAAAAATTGGAAAATTTTTAAGGGACTTTGAAAAAATTTCAACTGGAATTTTAGCATTTTTTTTTACGTGAAATTGTAAACATGTGGACATGGATTTTGAAAATTCTAGAGAGAATTTTAAAAGCTTCAACAGAATTTCAACAATTTTGAGAGGGATTTGAAAAGTTTCAATGGGAATGGGAAGAATTGGGACAAAAATTGGAAAATTTTTAAGGGACTTTGAAAAAATTGCAACTGGAATTTTAGCCATTTTTTGACGTGAAATTGTAAACATGTGGACATGGATTTTGAAAATTCTAGAGAGAATTTTAAAAGCTTTAACAGAATTTCAACAATTTTGAGAGGGATTTGAAAAGTTTCAATGGGAATGGGAAGAATTGGGACGAAAATTGGAAAATTTTTAAGGGACTTTGAAAAAATTGCAACTGGAATTTTAGCAATTTTGATGTGAAATTGTAAACATGTTGAAGTGGATTTTGAAAATTCTAGAGAGATATTTAAAAGCTTCAACAGAATTTCAACAGTTTTGAGAAGGATTTGAAAAGTTTCAATGGGAATGGGAAGAATTGAGACGAAAATTGGAAAGTTTTTAAGGGACTTTGAAAAAATTTCAACTGGCATTTTAGCAATTTTGACGTGAAAATGTAGACATGTTGAAGTGGATTTTGAAAATTCTAGAGAGAAGTTTCAAACTTTCAACAGGATTTCCAAAATTTTGAGAGGGATTTGAAGAGTTTCAATGGGAATGGGAAGAATTGGGACAAAAATTGGAAAATTTTTAAGGGACTTTGAAAAAATTTCAACTGGAATTTTAGCCATTTTTTGACGTGAAATTGTAAACATGTGGACATGGATTTTGAAAATTCTAGAGAGAATTTTAAAAGCTTCAACAGAATTTCAACAATTTGGAGAGGGATTTGAAAAGTTTCAATGGGAATGGGAAGAATTGGGACAAAAATTGGAAAATTTTGAAGGGACTTTGACAAAATTTCAACTGGAATTTTAGCCATTTTTTGACGTGAAATTGTAAACATGTGGACATGGATTTTGAAAATTCTAGAGAGAATTTTAAAAGCTTCAAGAGAATTTCAACAATTTTGAGAGGGATTTGAAAAGTTTCAATGGGAATGGGAAGAATTGGGACAAAAATTGGAAAATTTTTCAGGGACTTTGAAAAAATTTCAACTGGAATTTTAGCCATTTTTTGACGTGAAATTGTAAACATGTGGACATGGATTTTGAAAATTCTAGAGAGAATTTTAAAAGCTTCAACAGAATTTCAACAATTTTGAGAGGGATTTGAAAAGTTTCAATGGGAATGGGAAGAATTGGGACAAAAATTGGAAAATTTTTAAGGGACTTTGAAAAAATTTCAACTGGAATTTTAGCCATTTTTTGACGTGAAATTGTAAACATGTGGACATGGATTTTGAAAATTCTAGAGAGAATTTTAAAAGCTTCAAGAGAATTTCCACAATTTTGAGAGGGATTTGAAAAGTTTCAATGGGAATGGGAAGAATTGGGACAAAAATTGGAAAATTTTTAAGGGACTTTGAAAAAATTTCAACTGGAATTTTAGCAATTTTTTATGTGAAATTGTAAACATGTGGACATGGATTTTGAAAATTCTAGAGAGAATTTTAAAAGCTTCAACAGAATTTCAACAATTTGGAGAGGGATTTGAAAAGTTTCAATGGGAATGGGAAGAATTGGTACAAAAATTGGAAAATTTTTAAGGGACTTTGAAAAAATTTCAACTGGAATTTTCCAATTTTTTTATGTGAAATTGTAAACATGTGGACATGGATTTTGAAAATTCTAGAGAGAATTTTAAAAGCTTCAAGAGAATTTCAACAATTTTGAGAGGGATTTGAAAAGTTTCAATGGGAATGGGAAGAATTGGGACAAAAATTGGAAAATTTTTAAGGGACTTTGAAAAAATTTCAACTGGAATTTTAGCATTTTTTTTTACGTGAAATTGTAAACATGTGGACATGGATTTTGAAAATTCTAGAGAGAATTTTAAAAGCTTCAACAGAATTTCAACAATTTTGAGAGGGATTTGAAAAGTTTCAATGGGAATGGGAAGAATTGGGACAAAAATTGGAAAATTTTTAAGGGACTTTGAAAAAATTGCAACTGGAATTTTAGCCATTTTTTGACGTGAAATTGTAAACATGTGGACATGGATTTTGAAAATTCTAGAGAGAATTTTAAAAGCTTTAACAGAATTTCAACAATTTTGAGAGGGATTTGAAAAGTTTCAATGGGAATGGGAAGAATTGGGACGAAAATTGGAAAATTTTTAAGGGACTTTGAAAAAATTGCAACTGGAATTTTAGCAATTTTGATGTGAAATTGTAAACATGTTGAAGTGGATTTTGAAAATTCTAGAGAGATATTTAAAAGCTTCAACAGAATTTCAACAGTTTTGAGAAGGATTTGAAAAGTTTCAATGGGAATGGGAAGAATTGAGACGAAAATTGGAAAGTTTTTAAGGGACTTTGAAAAAATTTCAACTGGCATTTTAGCAATTTTGACGTGAAAATGTAGACATGTTGAAGTGGATTTTGAAAATTCTAGAGAGAAGTTTCAAACTTTCAACAGGATTTCCAAAATTTTGAGAGGGATTTGAAGAGTTTCAATGGGAATGGGAAGAATTGGGACAAAAATTGGAAAATTTTTAAGGGACTTTGAAAAAATTTCAACTGGAATTTTAGCAATTTTGACGTGAAATTGTAAACATGTGGACCATGGATTTTGAAAATTCTAGAGAGAATTTTAAAAGCTTCAACAGAATTTCAACAATTTGGAGAGGGATTTGAAAAGTTTCAATGGGAATGGGAAGAATTGGGACAAAAAATTGGAAAATTTTTCAGGGACTTTGAAAAAATTTCAACTGGAATTTTAGCCATTTTTTGACGTGAAATTGTAAACATGTTGAAGTGGATTTTGAAAATTCTAGAGAGAATTTTAAAAGCTTCAACAGAATTTCAACAATTTTGAGAGGGATTTGAAAAGTTTCAATGGGAATGGGAAGAATTGGGACAAAAATTGGAAATTTTTCAGGGACTTTGACAAAATTTCAACTGGAATTTTAGCCATTTTTTGACGTGAAATTGTAAACATGTGGACATGGATTTTGAAAATTCTAGAGAGAATTTTAAAAGCTTCAAGAGAATTTCAACAATTTTGAGAGGGATTTGAAAAGTTTCAATGGGAATGGGAAGAATTGGGACAAAAATTGGAAAATTTTTAAGGGACTTTGAAAAAATTTCAACTGGAATTTTAGCCATTTTTTGACGTGAAATTGTAAACATGTGGACATGGATTTTGAAAATTCTAGAGAGAATTTTAAAAGCTTCAACAGAATTTCCACAATTTTGAGAGGGACTTCAAAAGTTTCAATGGGAATGGGAAGAATTGGGACAAAAATTGGAAAATTTTTAAGGGACTTTGAAAAACTTTCAACTGGAATTTTAGCCATTTTTTGACGTGAAATTGTAAACATGTGGACATGGATTTTGAAAATTCTAGAGAGAATTTTAAAAGCTTCAAGAGAATTTCAACAATTTTGAGAGGGATTTGAAAAGTTTCAATGGGAATGGGAAGAATTGGGACGAAAATTGGAAAATTTTTAAGGGACTTTGAAAAAATTGCAACTGGAATTTTAGCAATTTTGATGTGAAATTGTAAACATGTTGAAGTGGATTTTGAAAATTCTAGAGAGAATTTTAAAAGCTTCAAGAGAATTTCAACAATTTTGAGAGGGATTTGAAAAGTTTCAATGGGAATGGGAAGAATTGGGACAAAAATTGGAAAATTTTTAAGGGACTTTGAAAAAATTGCAACTGGAATTTTAGCAATTTTGATGTGAAATTGTAAACATGTTGAAGTGGATTTTGAAAATTCTAGAGAGAATTTTAAAAGCTTCAACAGAATTTCAACAGTTTTGAGAAGGATTTGAAAAGTTTCAATGGGAATGGGAAGAATTGAGACGAAAATTGGAAAGTTTTTAAGGGACTTTGAAAAAATTTCAACTGGCATTTTAGCAATTTTGACGTGAAAATGTAGACATGTTGAAGTGGATTTTGAAAATTCTAGAGAGAAGTTTCAAACTTTCAACAGGATTTCCAAAATTTTGAGAGGGATTTGAAGAGTTTCAATGGGAATGGGAAGAATTGGGACAAAAATTGGAAAATTTTTAAGGGACTTTGAAAAAATTTCAACTGGAATTTTAGCCATTTTTTTACGTGAAATTGTAAACATGTGGACATGGATTTTGAAAATTCTAGAGAGAATTTTAAAAGCTTCAACAGAATTTCAACAATTTGGAGAGGGATTTGAAAAGTTTCAATGGGAATGGGAAGAATTGGGACAAAAATTGGAAAATTTTTCAGGGACTTTGAAAAAATTTCAACTGGAATTTTAGCCATTTTTTGACGTGAAATTGTAAACATGTTGAAGTGGATTTTGAAAATTCTAGAGAGAATTTTAAAAGCTTCAACAGAATTTCAACAATTTTGAGAGGGATTTGAAAAGTTTCAATGGGAATGGGAAGAATTGGGACAAAAATTGGAAAATTTTTAAGGGACTTTGAAAAAATTTCAACTGGAATTTTAGCCATTTTTTGACGTGAAATTGTAAACATGTGGCCATGGATTTTGAAAATTCTAGAGAGAATTTTAAAAGCTTCAAGAGAATTTCAACAATTTTGAGAGGGATTTGAAAAGTTTCAATGGGAATGGGAAGAATTGGGACAAAAATTGGAAAATTTTTAAGGGACTTTGAAAAAATTTCAACTGGAATTTTAGCCATTTTTTGACGTGAAATTGTAAACATGTGGACATGGCTTTTGAAAATTCTAGAGAGAATTTTAAAAGCTTCAACAGAATTTCAACAATTTTGAGAGGGATTTGAAAAGTTTCAATGGGAATGGGAAGAATTGGGACAAAAATTGGAAAATTTTTCAGGGACTTTGACAAAATCTCAACTGGAATTTTAGCCATTTTTTGACGTGAAATTGTAAACATGTGGACATGGATTTTGAAAATTCTAGAGAGAATTTTAAAAGCTTCAAGAGAATTTCAACAATTTTGAGAGGGATTTGAAAAGTTTCAATGGGAATGGGAAGAATTGGGACAAAAATTGGAAAATTTTGAAGGGACTTTGAAAAAATTTCAACTGGAATTTTAGCCATTTTTTGACGTGAAATTATAAACATGTGGACATGGATTTTGAAAATTCTAGAGAGAATTTTAAAAGCTTCAACAGAATTTCAACAATTTGGAGAGGGATTTGAAAAGTTTCAATGGGAATGGGAAGAATTGGGACAAAAATTGGAAAATTTTTCAGGGACTTTGAAAAAATTTCAACTGGAATTTTAGCAATTTTTTTATGTGAAATTATAAACATGTGGACATGGATTTTGAAAATTCTAGAGAGAATTTTAAAAGCTTCAACAGAATTTCCACAATTTTGAGAGGGATTTGAAAAGTTTCAATGGGAATGGGAAGAATTGGGACAAAAATTGGAAAATTTTTCAGGGACTTTGAAAAAATTTCAACTGGAATTTTAGCAATTTTTTGACGTGAAATTGTAAACATGTGGACATGGATTTTGAAAATTCTAGAGAGAATTTTAAAAGCTTCAACAGAATTTCAACAATTTTGAGAGGGATTTGAAAAGTTTCAATGGGAATGGGAAGAATTGGGACAAAAATTGGAAAATTTTTCAGGGACTTTGAAAAAATTTCAACTGGAATTTTAGCAATTTTTTTATGTGAAATTATAAACATGTGGACATGGATTTTGAAAATTCTAGAGAGAATTTTAAAAGCTTCAAGAGAATTTCAACAATTTTGAGAGGGATTTGAAAAGTTTCAATGGGAATGGGAAGAATTGGGACAAAAATTGGAAAATTTTTAAGGGACTTTGAAAAAATTTCAACTGGAATTTTAGCCATTTTTTGGCGTGAAATTGTAAACATGTGGACATGGATTTTGAAAATTCTAGAGAGAATTTTAAAAGCTTCAAGAGAATTTCAACAATTTTGAGAGGGATTTGAAAGTTTCAATGGGAATGGGAAGAATTGGGACAAAAATTGGAAAATTTTTCAGGGACTTTGAAAAAATTTCAACTGGAATTTTAGCCATTTTTTGACGTGAAATTGTAAACATGTGGACATGGATTTTGAAAATTCTAGAGAGAATTTTAAAAGCTTCAAGAGAATTTCAACAATTTTGAGAGGGATTTGAAAAGTTTCAATGGGAATGGGAAGAATTGGGACAAAAATTGGAAAATTTTTAAGGGACTTTGAAAAAATTTCAACTGGAATTTTAGCCATTTTTTGACGTGAAATTGTAAACATGTGGACATGGATTTTGAAAATTCTAGAGAGAATTTTAAAAGCTTCAAGAGAATTTCAACAATTTTGAGAGGGATTTGAAAAGTTTCAATGGGAATGGGAAGAATTGGGACAAAAATTGGAAAAATTTTTCAGGGAAAAAATTTCAACTGGAATTTTAGCCATTTTTTGACGTGAAATTGTAAACATGTGGACATGGATTTTGAAAATTCTAGAGAGAATTTTAAAAGCTTCAACAGAATTTCAACAATTTTGAGAGGGATTTGAAAAGTTTCAATGGGAATGGGAA